>NW_026988671.1:0-185742 GCF_030222135.1 Aotus nancymaae
AGCAGTTTACAAACCATTTATATGGAAATTCTAAAACCAACATCTACAGGAAAACACCAGCCTAAAAGCAATAGCAGAAACAGTGCATTTATAACATGGAAGAAATGTTTTTTTCAAACTGCTCTGCTGTGTGTTCATTCACGTAACAGACTTCAATATATGCTCAGACTCAGCGAGTTACAAACACGTTTCTCCCAGGAGCTGCATTTGCATATATCAGAGTGTACTGGGGTACAAGATGTAAAGTGAAATATCTGATTATACTTAGAAACCCGTTTCTTTTAGGAGGTGTGTTTGGATATTCCAGAGTGAATGAGAGAATATGCTGTAAAGAGAAATAACTGCTTCTAAAACCAAAAGGCAGCTATCTAACTGAATGGTTGTCAATGCGTGCATTCACCTTCCAGAGTTGAACTCGTGTGTGGATTCAGCAGTCTGCAAACACTTTCTGTGCAGAGTCTCAAAACAGCCGTTTTCAGCCCCATACCGGCATATGGAAGAAAGGGCAGTAAGCACAGGGAAATATCTGCTTCTAAATCCAAAACGCAGCTATCTAACAGAACGGTTGTCAATGTGTGCACTCAACTTCCAGAGTTAAACCCGTGTGTGGATTCAGCAGTCTGCAAACACTTTCTGGGCAGAGTCTCAAAACAGGCATTTTCAGCCCCATACCGGCATATGGAAGAAAGGGCAGTAAGCACAGGGAAATATCTGCTTCTAAATCCAAAACGCAGCTATCTAACAGAACGGTTCTCAATGTGTGCTCTCAACTTCCAGAGTTAAACCCGTGTGTGGATTCAGCAGTCTGCAAACACTTTCTCTGCAGAGTCTCAAAACAGGCCTTTCCGGCCCAGTACCGGCATATATAAGAAAGAGCATTAAGACTGCGTCTAAAACTCAGAAGAAACGTTTCTTTCAAACTGCTCGGCCTTGTGTTCTTTGACCTAAGGGAGTTGAATCTATGTTTAGATTCAGCGAGATAGAAACACGTTTATTCTAGGAGCTGTCTTTGGATATTCCAGAATGAATGGGAGTATATGCTGTAAAGAGAAATATCTGTTTCTAAAAGCAAAATGGATCTATCTAGCAGAGTGGTGGTGAATGTGTGCCTTCGGCTTAAAGAGGTAAACTGCTCTTCTCATGCAGCACTTTAGAAACACTTTCTATGCAAATTCTCATACAGACCTTTCCAGCAAAACACCAGCCTAAAGGAAATAGCAGTAAGACTGCATCTTTAACATGGAAGAAACTGTTTTCAAACTGCTCTGCTGTGTGTTCATTCATATAAGAGACTTGAATATATGTTCAGATTCAGCTAGTTAGCAACACGTTTCTTCCAGGAGCTGTGTTTGCCTATTCCAGAGTATACTGGAGTATAAGATGTAAAGACAAATGTCTCGTTCCAAAAGAAAAACGGATGATCTAATGGAATGGTTGTCAATGTGTGCATTCAACTTACTGAGCTAAACTGTTGTTTGTATGCAGCAGTTTAGAAAACATTTCTGTGTAGATTCTCAGACATTTCCAGCAAAATACCGGCCTATAAGAAATAGCAGTAAGACTGCGTCTAAAACTCAGAGGGAACGTTTCTTTCAAACTGCTCTGCAGTGTGTTCGTTCACCCAAGGTCGTTGAATCTATGTTTGGATTCAGCGATTTTGAAACACGTTTATTCTAGGAGCTGCATTTCGATATTCCAGAGTGTATGGGAGTAAATGCTGTAAAGAGAAATATCTGTTTCTAAAACCAAAACGGAGCTATCTAACAGAATGGTTGTGAATGTGTGCATTCAACTTAAAGGGTTAATCTGCTCTTCTTAGGCAGCAGTTTAGAAACCCTTTATATGCAAATTCTAAAATCAACATTTGCAGCAAAACACCAGCCTAAAAGAAGTAGCAGTAAGACTGCATCTATAACATAGAAGAAACGTTTTCTTCAAAATGCTCTGCTCTGTGTTCATTCACCTAAGAGTCTTGAGTATATGTTCAGATTCAGCGAGTAAGAAACACGTTTCTTCCAGGAGCTGCATTTGCATATTCCAGAGTGTACTGGAGTATAAGGTTTAAAGTGAAATATCTGGTTCTAAAACAAACACGGAGCCATCTAACAGAATGGTTGTCACTGTGTGCATTCAGCTTATTGAGATAAACTGTTGTTTCTATGCAGCAGTTTAGAAAAGATTTTTGTGCAGATTCTAAAACAGACATTCCCAGCAAAATACCGGCCTCTAAGAAATAGCAATAAGACTGCGTCTAAAACTCAAATAAAACGTTTCTTTCAAACTGCTGTGCTGTGTGTTCGTTCACCTAAGGGAGTTGAATCTATGTTTAGATTCAGCGACTTAGAAACACGTCTATTCTGGGAGCTGCGTTTGGCTATTCTAGAATGAATGGGAGTATATGCTGTAACTAGAAACACAGGCTTCTAAAACCAAAACGGAGCTAGCTAACAGAATGATTGTGAATGAGGGCATTCAACTTAACGAATTAAACTGCTCCACTTAAGCAGCAGTTTACAAACCATTTATATGGAAATTCTAAAACCAACATTTCCAGGAAAACACCAGCCTAAAAGCAATAGCAGTAACAGTGCATCTATAACATGGAAGAAATGTTTTTTTCAAACTCCTCTGCTGTGTGTTCATTCACCTAAGAGACTTCAATATATGCACAGATTCAGCGAGTTACAAACACGTTTCTTCCAGGAGCTGCGTATGCATATATCAGAGTGTACTGGGGTACAAGATGTAAAGAGAAATATCTGATTATACTTAGAAACCCGTTTCTTTTAGGAGCTGCGTTTGGATATTCCAGAGTGAATGAGAGTATATGCTGTAAAGAGAAATAACTGCTTCTAAAACCAAAACGCAGCTATGTAACTGAATGGTAGTCAATGCGTGCACTCAACTTCCAGAGATAAACCCGAGTGTGGATTCAGCAGTCTGCAAACACTTTCTCTGCAGAGTCCCAAAAGAGGCGTTTTCAGCCCATTACCGGCATATGGAAGAAACAGCAGTAAGCACAGGGAAATATCTGCTTCTAAATCCAAAACGCAGCTATCTAACAGAACGGTTGTCAATGTGTGCACTCAACTTCCAGAGTTAAACCCGTGTGTGGATTCAGCAGTCTGCAAACACTTTCTCTGCAGAGTCCCAAAACAGGCGTTTTCAGCCCATTACCGGCATAGGGAAGAAACAGCAGTAAGCACAGGGAAATATCTGCTTCTAAATCCAAAACGCAGCTATCTAACAGAACGGTTGTCAATGTGTGCACTCAACTTCCAGAGTTAAACCCGTGTGTGGATTCAGCAGTCTGCAAACACTTTCTCTGCAGAGTCCCAAAACAGGCGTTTTCAGCCCATTACCGGCATATGGAAGAAACAGCAGTAAGCACAGGGAAATATCTGCTTCTAAATCCAAAACGCAGCTATCTAACAGAACGGTTGTCAATGTGTGCACTCAACTTCCAGAGTTAAACCCGTGTGTGGATTCAGCAGTCTGCAAACACATTCTCTGCAGAGTCCCAAAAGAGGCATTTTCAGCCCATTACCGGCATATGGAAGAAACAGCAGTAAGCACAGGGAAATATCTGCTTCTAAATCCAAAACGCAGCTATCTAACAGAACGGTTGTCAATGTGTGCACTCAACTTCCAGAGTTAAACCCGTGTGTGGATTCAGCAGTCTGCAAACACTTTCTCTGCAGAGTCCCAAAACAGGCGTTTTCAGCCCATTACCGGCATATGGAAGAAACAGCAGTAAGCCCAGGGAAATATCTGTTTCTAAATCCAAAACGCAGCTATCTAACAGAACGGTTGTCAATGTGTGCACTCAACTTCCAGAGTTAAACCCGTGTGTGGATTCAGCAGTCTGCAAACACTTTCTCTGCAGAGTCCCAAAACAGGCGTTTTCAGCCCATTACCGGCATATGGAAGAAACAGCAGTAAGCACAGGGATATATCTGCTTCTAAATCCAAAACGCAGCTATCTAACAGAACGGTTGTCAATGTGTGCACTCAACTTCCAGAGTGAAACCCGTGTGTGGATTCAGCAGTCTGCAAACTTTCTCTGCAGAGTCCCAAAACAGGCGTTTTCAGCCCTTTACCGGCATATGGAAGAAACAGCAGTAAGCCCAGGGATATATCTGCTTCTAAATCCAAAACGCAGCTATCTAACAGAACGGTTGTCAATGTGTGCACTCAACTTCCAGAGTTAAACCCGTGTGTGGATTCAGCAGTCTGCAAACACTTTCTGTGCAGAGTCTCAAAACAGCCCTTTCCGGCCCAGTACCGGCATATAGAAGAAAGAGCATTAAGACTGCGTCTAAAACTCAGAAGAAACGTTTCTTTCAAACTGCTCGGCCTTGTGTTCTTTGGCCTAAGGGAGTTGAATCTATGTTTAGATTCAGCGAGATAGAAACACGTTTATTCTAGGAGCTGTCTTTGGATATTCCAGATTGAATGGGAGTATATGCTGTAAAGAGAAATATCTGTTTCTAAAACCAAAATGGATCTATCTAGCACAGTGGTTGTGAATGTGTGCCTTCGGCTTAAAGAGGTAAACTCCTCTTCTCATGCAGCACTTTAGAAACCCTTTCTATGCAAATTCTCATACAGACCTTTCCAGCAAAACACCAGCCTATAGGAAATAGCAGTAAGACTGCATTTTTAACATGGAAGAAACTGTTTTCAAACTGCTCTGCTGTGTGTTCATTCATATAAGAGACTTGAATATATGTTCAGATTCAGCTAGTTAGCAACACGTTTCTTCCAGGAGCTGTGTTTGCCTATTCCAGAGTATACTGGAGTATAAGATGTAAAGACAAATGTCTCGTTCCAAAAGAAAAACGGATGATCTAATGGAATGGTTGTCAATGTGTGCATTCAACTTACTGAGCTAAACTGCTGTTTGTATGCAGCAGTTTAGAAAACATTTCTGTGTAGATTCTCAAACAGACATTTCCAGCAAAATACCGGCCTATAAGAAATAGCAGTAAGACTGCGTCTAAAACTCAGAGGGAACGTTTCTTTCAAACTGCTCTGCAGTGTGTTCGTTCACCAAAGGTCGTTGAATCTATGTTTGGATTCAGCGAGTTTGAAACACGTTTATTCTAGGAGCTGCATTTCGATATTCCAGAGTGTATGGGAGTAAATGCTGTAAAGAGAAATATCTGTTTCTAAAACCAAAACGGAGCTATCTAACAGAATGGTTGTGAATGTGTGCATTCAACTTAAAGGGTTAATCTGCTCTTCTTAGGCAACAGTTTAGAAACCCTTTATATGCAAATTCTAAAATCAACATTTGCAGCAAAACACCAGCCTAAAAGAAGTAGCAGTAAGACTGCATCTATAACATAGAAGAAACGTTTTCTTCAAAATGCTCTGCTCTGTGTTCATTCACCTAAGAGTCTTGAGTATATGTTCAGATTCAGCGAGTAAGAAACACGTTTCTTCCAGGAGCTGCATTTGCATATTCCAGAGTGTACTGGAGTATAAGGTTTAAAGTGAAATATCTGGTTCTAAAACAAACACGGAGCCATCTAACAGAATGGTTGTCACTGTGTGCATTCAGCTTATTGAGATAAACTGTTGTTTCTATGCAGCAGTTTAGAAAAGATTTTTGTGCAGATTCTAAAACAGACATTCCCAGCAAAATACCGGCCTCTAAGAAATAGCAATAAGACTGCGTCTAAAACTCAAATAAAACGTTTCTTTCAAACTGCTGTGCTGTGTGTTCGTTCACCTAAGGGAGTTGAATCTATGTTTAGATTCAGCGACTTAGAAACACGTCTATTCTGGGAGCTGCGTTTGGCTATTCTAGAATGAATGGGAGTATATGCTGTAACTAGAAACACAGGCTTCTAAAACCAAAACGGAGCTAGCTAACAGAATGATTGTGAATGAGGGCATTCAACTTAACGAATTAAACTGCTCCACTTAAGCAGCAGTTTACAAACCATTTATATGGAAATTCTAAAACCAACATTTCCAGGAAAACACCAGCCTAAAAGCAATAGCAGTAACAGTGCATCTATAACATGGAAGAAATGTTTTTTTCAAACTCCTCTGCTGTGTGTTCATTCACCTAAGAGACTTCAATATATGCACAGATTCAGCGAGTTACAAACACGTTTCTTCCAGGAGCTGCGTATGCATATATCAGAGTGTACTGGGGTACAAGATGTAAAGAGAAATATCTGATTATACTTAGAAACCCGTTTCTTTTAGGAGCTGCGTTTGGATATTCCAGAGTGAATGAGAGTATATGCTGTAAAGAGAAATAACTGCTTCTAAAACCAAAACGCAGCTATGTAACTGAATGGTAGTCAATGCGTGCACTCAACTTCCAGAGATAAACCCGAGTGTGGATTCAGCAGTCTGCAAACACTTTCTCTGCAGAGTCCCAAAAGAGGCGTTTTCAGCCCATTACCGGCATATGGAAGAAACAGCAGTAAGCACAGGGAAATATCTGCTTCTAAATCCAAAACGCAGCTATCTAACAGAACGGTTGTCAATGTGTGCACTCAACTTCCAGAGTTAAACCCGTGTGTGGATTCAGCAGTCTGCAAACACTTTCTCTGAAGAGTCCCAAAACAGGCGTTTTCAGCCCATTACCGGCATATGGAAGAAACAGCAGTAAGCACAGGGAAATATCTGCTTCTAAATCCAAAACGCAGCTATCTAACAGAACGGTTGTCAATGTGTGCACTCAACTTCCAGAGGTAAACCCGTGTGTGGATTCAGCAGTCTGCAAACACTTTCTCTGCAGAGTCTCAAAACAGGCCTTTCCGGCCAAGTACCGGCATATATAAGAAAGAGCATTAAGACTGCGTCTAAAAGTCAGAAGAAACGTTTCTTTCAAACTGCTCGGCCTTGTGTTCTTTGGCCTAAGGGAGTTGAATCTATGTTTAGATTCAGCGAGATAGAAACACATTTATTCTAGGAGCTGTCTTTGGATATTCCAGAATGAATGGGAGTATATGCTGTAAAGAGAAATATCTGTTTCTAAAACCAAAATGTTTCTATCTAGCACAGTGGTTGTGAATGTGTGCCTTCGGCTTAAAGAGGTAAACTGCTCTTCTCATGCAGCACTTTAGAAACCCTTTCTATGCAAATTCTCATACAGACCTTTCCAGCAAAACACCAGTCTAAAGGAAATAGCAGTAAGACTGCATCTTTAACATGGAAGAAACTGTTTTCAAACTGCTCTGCTGTGTGTTCATTCATATAAGAGACTTGAATATATGTTCAGATTCAGCTAGTTAGCAACACGTTTCTTCCAGGAGCTGTGTTTGCCTATTCCAGAGTATACTGGAGTATAAGATGTAAAGACAAATGTCTCGTTCCAAAAGAAAAACGGATGATCTAATGGAATGGTTGTCAATGTGTGCATTCAACTTACTGAGCTAAACTGTTGTTTGTATGCAGCAGTTTAGAAAACATTTCTGTGTAGATTCTCAGACATTTCCAGCAAAATACCGGCCTATAAGAAATAGCAGTAAGACTGCGTCTAAAACTCAGAGGGAACGTTTCTTTCAAACTGCTCTGCAGTGTGTTCGTTCACCCAAGGTCGTTGAATCTATGTTTGGATTCAGCGATTTTGAAACACGTTTATTCTAGGAGCTGCATTTCGATATTCCAGAGTGTATGGGAGTAAATGCTGTAAAGAGAAATATCTGTTTCTAAAACCAAAACGGAGCTATCTAACAGAATGGTTGTGAATGTGTGCATTCAACTTAAAGGGTTAATCTGCTCTTCTTAGGCAGCAGTTTAGAAACCCTTTATATGCAAATTCTAAAATCAACATTTGCAGCAAAACACCAGCCTAAAAGAAGTAGCAGTAAGACTGCATCTATAACATAGAAGAAACGTTTTCTTCAAAATGCTCTGCTCTGTGTTCATTCACCTAAGAGTCTTGAGTATATGTTCAGATTCAGCGAGTAAGAAACACGATTCTTCCAGGAGCTGCATTTGCATATTCCAGAGTGTACTGGAGTATAAGGTTTAAAGTGAAATATCTGGTTCTAAAACAATCACGGAGCCATCTAACAGAATGGTTGTCACTGTGTGCGTTCAGCTTATTGAGATAAACTGTTGTTTCTGTGCAGCAGTTTAGAAAAGCTTTTTGTGCAGATTCTAAAACAGACATTCCCAGCAAAATACCGGCCTCTAAGAAATATCAATAAGACTGGGTCTAAAACTCAAATAAAACGTTTCTTTCAAACTGCTGTGCTGTGTGTTCCTTCGCCTAAGGGAGTTGTATCTATGTTTAGATTCAGCCACTTAGAAGCACGTCTATTCTGGGAGCTGTGTTTGGCTATTCCAGAATGAATGGGAGTATATGCTGTAACTAGAAACATAGGTTTCTAAAACCAAAACGGAGCTAGCTAACAGAATGATAGTGAATGAGGGCATTCAACTTAACGAATTAAAATGCTCCACTTATGCAGCAGTTTACAAACCATTTATATGGAAATTCTAAAACCAACAACTACAGGAAAACACCAGCCTAAAAGCAATAGCAGAAACAGTGCATTTATAACATGGAAGAAATGTTTTTTTCAAACTGCTCTGCTGTGTGTTCATTCACGTAACAGACTTCAATATATGCTCAGACTCAGCGAGTTACAAACACGTTTCTCCCAGGAGCTGCATTTGCATATATCAGAGTGTACTGGGGTACAAGATGTAAAGAGAAATATCTGATTATACTTAGAAACCCGTTTCTTTTAGGAGGTGTGTTTGGATATTCCAGAGTGAATGAGAGTATATGCTGTAAAGAGAAATAACTGCTTCTAAAACCAAAAGGCAGCTATCTAACTGAATGGTTGTCAATGCGTGCATTCACCTTCCAGAGTTGAACTCGTGTGTGGATTCAGCAGTCTGCAAACACTTTCTGTGCAGAGTCTCAAAACAGGCGTTTTCAGCCCCATACCGGCATATGGAAGAAAGGGCAGTAAGCACAGGGAAATATCTGCTTCTAAATCCAAAACGCAGCTATCTAACAGAACGGTTGTCAATGTGTGCACTCAACTTCCAGAGTTAAACCCGTGTGTGGATTCAGCAGTCTGCAAACACTTTCTGGGCAGAGTCTCAAAACAGGCATTTTCAGCCCCATACCGGCATATGGAAGAAAGGGCAGTAAGCACAGGGAAATATCTGCTTCTAAATCCAAAACGCAGCTATCTAACAGAACGGTTGTCAATGTGTGCACTCAACTTCCAGAGTTAAACCCGTGTGTGGATTCAGCAGTCTGCAAACACTTTCTCTGCAGAGTCCCAAAACAGGCGTTTTCAGCCCATTACTGGCATATGGAAGAAACAGCAGTAAGCACAGGGAAATATCTGTTTCTAAATCCAAAACGCAGCTATCTAACAGAACGGATGTCAATGTGTGCACTCAACTTCCAGAGTTAAACCCGTGTGTGGATTCAGCAGTCTGCAAACACTTTCTCTGCAGAGTCCCAAACCAGGCGTTTTCAGCCCATTACCGGCATATGGAAGAAACAGCAGTAAGCACAGGGAAATATCTGCTTCTAAATCCATAAAGCAGCTATCTAACAGAACGGTTTTCAATGTGTGCACTCAACTTCCAGAGTTAAACCCGTGTGTGGATTCAGCAGTCTGCAAACACTTTCTCTGCAGAGTCTCAAAACAGGCCTTTCCGGCCCAGTACCGGCATATATAAGAAAGAGCATTAAGACTGCGTCTAAAACTCAGAAGAAACGTTTCTTTCAAACTGCTCGGCCTTGTGTTCTTTGGCCTAAGGGAGTTGAATCTATGTTTAGATTCAGCGAGATAGAAACACGTTTATTCTAGGAGCTGTCTTTGGATATTCCAGAATGAATGGGAGTATATGCTGTAAAGAGAAATATCTGTTTCTAAAAGCAAAATGGATCTATCTAGCAGAGTGGTTGTGAATGTGTGCCTTCGGCTTAAAGAGGTAAACTGCTCTTCTCATGCAGCACTTTAGAAACACTTTCTATGCAAATTCTCATACAGACCTTTCCAGCAAAACACCAGCCTAAAGGAAATAGCAGTAAGACTGCATCTTTAACATGGAAGAAACTGTTTTCAAACTGCTCTGCTGTGTGTTCATTCATATAAGAGACTTGAATATATGTTCAGATTCAGCTAGTTAGCAACACGTTTCTTCCAGGAGCTGTGTTTGCCTATTCCAGAGTATACTGGAGTATAAGATGTAAAGACAAATGTCTCGTTCCAAAAGAAAAACGGATGATCTAATGGAATGGTTGTCAATGTGTGCATTCAACTTACTGAGCTAAACTGTTGTTTGTATGCAGCAGTTTAGAAAACATTTCTGTGTAGATTCTCAGACATTTCCAGCAAAATACCGGCCTATAAGAAATAGCAGTAAGACTGCGTCTAAAACTCAGAGGGAACGTTTCTTTCAAACTGCTCTGCAGTGTGTTCGTTCACCAAAGGTCGTTGAATCTATGTTTGGATTCAGCGATTTTGAAACACGTTTATTCTAGGAGCTGCATTTCGATATTCCAGAGTGTATGGGAGTAAATGCTGTAAAGAGAAATATCTGTTTCTAAAACCAAAACGGAGCTATCTAACAGAATGGTTGTGAATGTGTGCATTCAACTTAAAGGGTTAATCTGCTCTTCTTAGGCAGCAGTTTAGAAACCCTTTATATGCAAATTCTAAAATCAACATTTGCAGCAAAACACCAGCCTAAAAGAAGTAGCAGTAAGACTGCATCTATAACATAGAAGAAACGTTTTCTTCAAAATGCTCTGCTCTGTGTTCATTCACCTAAGAGTCTTGAGTATATGTTCAGATTCAGCGAGTAAGAAACACGTTTCTTCCAGGAGCTGCATTTGCATATTCCAGAGTGTACTGGAGTATAAGGTTTAAAGTGAAATATCTGGTTCTCAAACAAACACGGAGCCATCTAACAGAATGGTTGTCACTGTGTGCATTCAGCTTATTGAGATAAACTGTTGTTTCTATGCAGCAGTTTAGAAAAGATTTTTGTGCAGATTCTAAAACAGACATTCCCAGCAAAATACCGGCCTCTAAGAAATAGCAATAAGACTGCGTCTAAAACTCAAATAAAACGTTTCTTTCAAACTGCTGTGCTGTGTGTTCGTTCACCTAAGGGAGTTGAATCTATGTTTAGATTCAGCGACTTAGAAACACGTCTATTCTGGGAGCTGCGTTTGGCTATTCTAGAATGAATGGGAGTATATGCTGTAACTAGAAACACAGGCTTCTAAAACCAAAACGGAGCTAGCTAACAGAATGATTGTGAATGAGGGCATTCAACTTAACGAATTAAACTGCTCCACTTAAGCAGCAGTTTACAAACCATTTATATGGAAATTCTAAAACCAACATTTCCAGGAAAACACCAGCCTAAAAGCAATAGCAGTAACAGTGCATCTATAACATGGAAGAAATGTTTTTTTCAAACTCCTCTGCTGTGTGTTCATTCACCTAAGAGACTTCAATATATGCACAGATTCAGCGAGTTACAAACACGTTTCTTCCAGGAGCTGCGTATGCATATATCAGAGTGTACTGGGGTACAAGATGTAAAGAGAAATATCTGATTATACTTAGAAACCCGTTTCCTTTAGGAGCTGCGTTTGGATATTCCAGAGTGAATGAGAGTATATGCTGTAAAGAGAAATAACTGCTTCTAAAACCAAAACGCAGCTATGTAACTGAATGGTAGTCAATGCGTGCACTCAACTTCCAGAGATAAACCCGAGTGTGGATTCAGCAGTCTGCAAACACTTTCTCTGCAGAGTCCCAAAAGAGGCGTTTTCAGCCCATTACCGGCATATGGAAGAAACAGCAGTAAGCACAGGGAAATATCTGCTTCTAAATCCAAAACGCAGCTATCTAACAGAACGGTTGTCAATGTGTGCACTCAACTTCAGAGTTAAACCCGTGTGTGGATTCAGCAGTCTGCAAACACTTTCTCTGCAGAGTCCCAAAACAGGCGTTTTCAGCCCATTACCGGCATTTGGAAGAAACAGCAGTAAGCACAGGGAAATATCTGCTTCTAAATCCAAAACGCAGCTATCTAACAGAACGGTTGTCAATGTGTGCACTCAACTTCCAGAGTTAAACCCGTGTGTGGATTCAGCAGTCTGCAAACACTTTCTCTGCAGAGTCCCAAAACAGGCATTTTCAGCCCATTACCGGCATATCGAAGAAACAGCAGTAAGCACAGGGAAATATCTGCTTCTAAATCCAAAACGCAGCTATCTAACAGAACGGTTGTCAATGTGTGCACTCAACTTCCAGAGTTAAACCCGTGTGTGGATTCAGCAGTCTGCAAACACTTTCTCTGCAGAATCCCAAAACAGGCGTTTTCAGCCCATTACCGGCATATGGAAGAAACAGCAGTAAGCACAGGGAAATATCTGCTTCTAAATCCAAAACGCAGCTATCTAACAGAACGGTTGTCAATGTGTGCACTCAACTTCCAGAGTTAAACCCGTGTGTGGATTCAGCAGTCTGCAAACACTTTCTGGGCAGAGTCTCAAAACAGGCATTTTCAGCCCCATACCGGCATATGGAAGAAAGGGCAGTAAGCACAGGGAAATATCTGCTTCTAAATCCAAAACGCAGCTATCTAACAGAACGGTTGTCAATGTGTGCACTCAACTTCCAGAGTTAAACCCGTGTGTGGATTCAGCAGTCTGCAAACACTTTCTGTGCAGAATCTCAAAACAGGCCTTTCCGGCCCAGTACCGGCATATATAAGAAAGAGCAGTAAGTCTGCGTCGAAAACTCAGAAGAAACGTTTCTTTCAAACTGCTCGGCCGTGTGTTCTTTGACTTAAGGGAGTTGAATCTGTGTTTAGTTTCATCGAGATAGAAACACGTTTATTCTAGGAACTGTCTTTGGATATTCCAGAATGAAGGGGAGTATATGCTGTAAAGAGAAATATCTGTTTCTAAAACCAAAATGGATCTATCTAGCACAGTGGTTGTGAATGTGTGCCTTCGGCTTAAAGAGGTAAACTGCTCTTCTCATGCAGCACTTTAGAAACACTTTCTATGCAAATTCTCATACAGACCTTTCCAGCAAAACACCAGCCTAAAGGAAATAGCAGTAAGACTGCATCTTTAACATGGAAGAAACTGTTTTCAAACTGCTCTGCTGTGTGTTCATTTGTATAAGAGACTTGAATATATGTTCAGATTCAGCTAGTTAGCAACACGTTTCTTCCAGGAGCTGTGTTTGCCTATTCCAGAGTATACTGGAGTATAAGATGTAATAACAAATGTCTCATTCCAAAAGAAAAACGGATGATCTAATGGAATGGTTGTCAATGTGTGCATTCAACTTACTGAGCTAAACTGCTGTTTGTATGCAGCAGTTTAGAAAACATTTCTGTGTAGATTCTCAGACATTTCCAGCAAAATACTGGCCTATAAGAAATAGCAGTAAGACTGCGTCTAAAACTCAGAGGGAACGTTTCTTTCAAACTGCTCTGCAGTGTGTTCGTTCACCAAAGGTCGTTGAATCTATGTTTGGATTCAGCGATTTTGAAACACGTTTATTCTAGGAGCTGCATTTCGATATTCCAGAGTGTATGGGAGTAAATGCTGTAAAGAGAAATATCTGTTTCTAAAACCAAAACGGAGCTATCTAACAGAATGGTTGTGAATGTGTGCATTCAACTTAAAGGGTTAATCCGCTCTTCTTAGGCAGCAGTTTAGAAACCCTTTATATGCAAATTCTAAAATCAACATTTGCAGCAAAACACCAGCCTAAAAGAAGTAGCAGTAAGACTGCATCTATAACATAGAAGAAACGTTTTCTTCAAAATGCTCTGCTCTGTGTTCATTCACCTAAGAATCTTGAGTATATGTTCAGATTCAGCGAGAAAGAAACACGATTCTTCCAGGAGCTGCATTTGCATATTCCAGAGTGTACTGGAGTATAAGGTTTAAAGTGAAATATCTGGTTCTAAAACAAACACGGAGCCGTCTAACAGAATGGTTGTCACTGTGTGCGTTCAGCTTGTTGAGATAAACTGTTGTTTCTGTGCAGCAGTTTAGAAAAGCTTTTTGTGCAGATTCTAAAACAGAAATTCCCAGCAAAATACCGGCCTCTAAGAAATATCAATAAGACTGCGTCTAAAACTCAAATAAAACGTTTCTTTCAAACTGCTGTGCTGTGTGTTCCTTCGCCTAAGGGAGATGTATCTGTTTTAGATTCAGCCACTTAGAAACACGTCTATTCTGGGAGCTGTGTTTGGCTATTCCAGAATGAATGGGAGTATATGCTGTAACTAGAAACATAGGCTTCTAAAACCAAAACGGAGCTAGCTAACAGAATGATAGTGAATGAGGGCATTCAACTTAACGAATTAAAATGCTCCACTTATGCAGCAGTTTACAAACCATTTATATGGAAATTCTAAAACCAACACTTACAGGAAAACACCAGCCTAAAAGCAATAGCAGAAACAGTGCATTTATAACATGGAAGAAATGTTTTTTTTCAAACTGCTCTGCTGTGTGTTCATTCACCTAACAGACTTCAAAATATGCTCAGACTCAGCGAGTTACAAACACGTTTCTCCCAGAAGCTGCGTTTGCATATATCAGAGTGTACTGGGGTACAAAATGTAAAGAGAAATATCTGATTATACTTAGAAACCCGTTTCTTTTAGGAGGTGTGTTTGGATATTCCAGAGTGAATGAGAGTGTATGCTGTAAAGAGAAATACCTGCTTCTAAAACCAAAAGGCAGCTATCTACCTGAATGGTTGTCAATGCGTGCATTCACCTTCCAGAGTTGAACTCGTGTGTGGATTCAGCAGTCTGCAAACACTTTCTGTGCAGAGTCTCAAAAGAGGCATTTTCAGCCCAATACCGGCATATGGAAGAAAGGGCAGTAAGCACAGGGAAATATCTGCTTCTAAATCCAAAACGCAGCTATCTAACAGAACGGTTGTCAACGTGTGCACTCAACTTCCAGAGTTAAACCCGTGTGTGGATTCAGCAGTCTGCAAACACTTTCTCTGCAGAGTCCCAAAGCAGGCGTTTTCAGTCCATTACCGGCATATGGAAGAAACAGCAGTAAGCACAGGGAAATATCTGCTTCTATATCCAAAACGCAGCCATCTAACAGAACGGTTGTCAATGTGTGCACTCAACTTCCAGAGTTAAACCCGTGTGTGGATTCAGCAGTCTGCAAACACTTTCTCTGCAGAGTCCCAAAACAGGCGTTTTCAGCCCATTACCGGCATATGGAAGAAACAGCAGTAAGCACAGGGAAATATCTGCTTCTAAATCCAAAACGCAGCCATCTACCAGAACGGTTGTCAATGTGTGCACTCAACTTCCAGAGGTAAACCCGTGTGTGGATTCAGCAGTCTGCAAACACTTTCTCTGCAGAGTCCCAAAACAGGCGTTTTCAGCCCATTACCGGCATATGGAAGAAACAGCAGTAAGCACAGGGAAATATCTGCTTCTAAATCCAAAACGCAGCTATCTAACAGAACGGTTGTCAATGTGTGCACTCAACTTCCAGAGTTAAACCCGTGTGTGGATTCAGCAGTCTGCAAACACTTTCTCTGCAGAGTCCCAAAACAGGCGTTTTCAGCCCATTACCGGCATATGGAAGAAACAGCAGTAAGCACAGGGAAATATCTGCTTCTAAATACAAAACGCAGCTATCTAACAGATCGGTTGTCAATGTGTGCACTCAACTTCCAGAGTTAAACCCGTGTGTGGATTCAGCAGTCTGCAAACACTTTCTCTGCAGAGTCCCAAAACAGGCGTTTTCAGCCCATTACCGGCATATGGAAGAAACAGCAGTAAGCACAGGGAAATATCTGCTTCTAAATCCAAAACGCAGCCATCTAACAGAACGGTTGTCAATGTGTGCACTCAACTTCCAGAGTTAAACCCGTGTGTGGATTCAGCAGTCTGCAAACACTTTCTCTGCAGAGTCCCAAAACAGGCGTTTTCTGCCCATTACCGGCATATGGAAGAAACAGCAGTAAGCACAGGGAAATATCTGCTTCTAAATCCAAAACGCAGCTATCTAACAGAACGGTTGTCAATGTGTGCACTCAACTTCCAGAGTTAAACCCGTGTGTGGATTCAGCAGTCTGCAAACACTTTCTCTGCAGAGTCCCAAAACAGGCGTTTTCAGCCCATTACCGGCATATGGAAGAAACAGCAGTAAGCACAGGGAAATATCTGCTTCTAAATCCAAAACGCAGCTATCTAACAGAACGGTTGTCAATGTGTGCACTCAACTTCCAGAGTTAAACCCGTGTGTGGATTCAGCAGTCTGCAAACACTTTCTCTGCAGAGTCCCAAAACAGGCGTTTTCAGCCCATTACCGGCATATGGAAGAAACAGCAGTAAGCACAGGGAAATATCTGCTTCTAAATCCAAAACGCAGCTATCTAACAGAACGGTTGTCAATGTGTGCACTCAACTTCCAGAGTTAAACCCGTGTGTGGATTCAGCAGTCTGCAAACACTTTCTGGGCAGAGTCTCAAAACAGGCATTTTCAGCCCCATACCGGCATATGGAAGAAAGGGCAGTAAGCACAGGGAAATATCTGCTTCTAAATCCAAAACGCAGCTATCTAACAGAACGGTTGTCAATGTGTGCACTCAACTTCCAGAGTTAAACCCGTGTGTGGATTCAGCAGTCTGCAAACACTTTCTGTGCAGAATCTCAAAACAGGCCTTTCCGGCCCAGTACCGGCATATATAAGAAAGAGCAGTAAGTCTGCGTCGAAAACTCAGAAGAAACGTTTCTTTCAAACTGCTCGGCCGTGTGTTCTTTGACTTAAGGGAGTTGAATCTGTGTTTAGTTTCATCGAGATAGAAACACGTTTATTCTAGGAACTGTCTTTGGATATTCCAGAATGAAGGGGAGTATATGCTGTAAAGAGAAATATCTGTGTCTAAAACCAAAATGGATCTATCTAGCACAGTGGTTGTGAATGTGTGCCTTCGGCTTAAAGAGGTAAACTGCTCTTCTCATGCAGCACTTTAGAAACCCTTTCTATGCAAATTCTCATACAGACCTTTCCAGCAAAACACCAGCCTAAAGGAAATAGCAGTAAGACTGCATCTTTAACATGGAAGAAACTGTTTCCAAACTGCTCTGCTGTGTGTTCATTTGTATAAGAGACTTGAATATATGTTCAGATTCAGCTAGTTAGCAACACGTTTCTTCCAGGAGCTGTGTTTGCCTATTCCAGAGTATACTGGAGTATAAGATGTAAAGACAAATGTCTCATTCCAAAAGAAAAACGGATGATCTAATGGAATGGTTGTCAATGTGTGCATTCAACTTACTGAGCTAAACTGCTGTTTGTATGCAGCAGTTTAGAAAACATTTCTGTGTAGATTCTCAGACATTTCCAGCAAAATACTGGCCTATAAGAAATAGCAGTAAGACTGCGTCTAAAACTCAGAGGGAACGTTTCTTTCAAACTGCTCTGCAGTGTGTTCGTTCACCAAAGGTCGTTGAATCTATGTTTGGATTCAGCGATTTTGAAACACGTTTATTCTAGGAGCTGCATTTCGATATTCCAGAGTGTATGGGAGTAAATGCTGTAAAGAGAAATATCTGTTTCTAAAACCAAAACGGAGCTATCTAACAGAATGGTTGTGAATGTGTGCATTCAACTTAAAGGGTTAATCCGCTCTTCTTAGGCAGCAGTTTAGAAACCCTTTATATGCAAATTCTAAAATCAACATTTGCAGCAAAACACCAGCCTAAAAGAAGTAGCAGTAAGACTGCATCTATAACATAGAAGAAACGTTTTCTTCAAAATGCTCTGCTCTGTGTTCATTCACCTAAGAATCTTGAGTATATGTTCAGATTCAGCGAGAAAGAAACACGATTCTTCCAGGAGCTGCATTTGCATATTCCAGAGTGTACTGGAGTATAAGGTTTAAAGTGAAATATCTGGTTCTAAAACAAACACGGAGCCGTCTAACAGAATGGTTGTCACTGTGTGCGTTCAGCTTGTTGAGATAAACTGTTGTTTCTGTGCAGCAGTTTAGAAAAGCTTTTTGTGCAGATTCTAAAACAGAAATTCCCAGCAAAATACCGGCCTCTAAGAAATATCAATAAGACTGCGTCTAAAACTCAAATAAAACGTTTCTTTCAAACTGCTGTGCTGTGTGTTCCTTCGCCTAAGGGAGATGTATCTGTTTTAGATTCAGCCACTTAGAAACACGTCTATTCTGGGAGCTGTGTTTGGCTATTCCAGAATGAATGGGAGTATATGCTGTAACTAGAAACATAGGCTTCTAAAACCAAAACGGAGCTAGCTAACAGAATGATAGTGAATGAGGGCATTCAACTTAACGAATTAAAATGCTCCACTTATGCAGCAGTTTACAAACCATTTATATGGAAATTCTAAAACCAACACTTACAGGAAAACACCAGCCTAAAAGCAATAGCAGAAACAGTGCATTTATAACATGGAAGAAATGTTTTTTTTCAAACTGCTCTGCTGTGTGTTCATTCACCTAACAGACTTCAAAATATGCTCAGACTCAGCGAGTTACAAACACGTTTCTCCCAGAAGCTGCGTTTGCATATATCAGAGTGTACTGGGGTACAAAATGTAAAGAGAAATATCTGATTATACTTAGAAACCCGTTTCTTTTAGGAGGTGTGTTTGGATATTCCAGAGTGAATGAGAGTGTATGCTGTAAAGAGAAATACCTGCTTCTAAAACCAAAAGGCAGCTATCTACCTGAATGGTTGTCAATGCGTGCATTCACCTTCCAGAGTTGAACTCGTGTGTGGATTCAGCAGTCTGCAAACACTTTCTGTGCAGAGTCTCAAAAGAGGCATTTTCAGCCCAATACCGGCATATGGAAGAAAGGGCAGTAAGCACAGGGAAATATCTGCTTCTAAATCCAAAACGCAGCTATCTAACAGAACGGTTGTCAACGTGTGCACTCAACTTCCAGAGTTAAACCCGTGTGTGGATTCAGCAGTCTGCAAACACTTTCTCTGCAGAGTCCCAAAGCAGGCGTTTTCAGTCCATTACCGGCATATGGAAGAAACAGCAGTAAGCACAGGGAAATATCTGCTTCTATATCCAAAACGCAGCCATCTAACAGAACGGTTGTCAATGTGTGCACTCAACTTCCAGAGTTAAACCCGTGTGTGGATTCAGCAGTCTGCAAACACTTTCTCTGCAGAGTCCCAAAACAGGCGTTTTCAGCCCATTACCGGCATATGGAAGAAACAGCAGTAAGCACAGGGAAATATCTGCTTCTAAATCCAAAACGCAGCCATCTAACAGAACGGTTGTCAATGTGTGCACTCAACTTCCAGAGTTAAACCCGTGTGTGGATTCAGCAGTCTGCAAACACTTTCTCTGCAGAGTCCCAAAACAGGCGTTTTCAGCCCATTACCGGCATATGGAAGAAACAGCAGTAAGCACAGGGAAATATCTGCTTCTAAATCCAAAACGCAGCTATCTAACAGAACGGTTGTCAATGTGTGCACTCAACTTCCAGAGTTAAACCCGTGTGTGGATTCAGCAGTCTGCAAACACTTTCTCTGCAGAGTCCCAAAACAGGCGTTTTCAGCCCATTACCGGCATATGGAAGAAACAGCAGTAAGCACAGGGAAATATCTGCTTCTAAATACAAAACGCAGCTATCTAACAGATCGGTTGTCAATGTGTGCACTCAACTTCCAGAGTTAAACCCGTGTGTGGATTCAGCAGTCTGCTAACACTTTCTCTGCAGAGTCCCAAAACAGGCGTTTTCAGCCCATTACCGGCATATGGAAGAAACAGCAGTAAGCACAGGGAAATATCTGCTTCTAAATCCAAAACGCAGCCATCTAACAGAACGGTTGTCAATGTGTGCACTCAACTTCCAGAGTTAAACCCGTGTGTGGATTCAGCAGTCTGCAAACACTTTCTCTGCAGAGTCCCAAAACAGGCGTTTTCTGCCCATTACCGGCATATGGAAGAAACAGCAGTAAGCACAGGGAAATATCTGCTTCTAAATCCAAAACGCAGCTATCTAACAGAACGGTTGTCAATGTGTGCACTCAACTTCCAGAGTTAAACCCGTGTGTGGATTCAGCAGTCTGCAAACACTTTCTCTGCAGAGTCCCAAAACAGGCGTTTTCAGCCCATTACCGGCATATGGAAGAAACAGCAGTAAGCACAGGGAAATATCTGCTTCTAAATCCAAAACGCAGCTATCTAACAGAACGGTTGTCAATGTGTGCACTCAACTTCCAGAGTTAAACCCGTGTGTGGATTCAGCAGTCTGCAAACACTTTCTCTGCAGAGTCCCAAAACAGGCGTTTTCAGCCCATTACCGGCATATGGAAGAAACAGCAGTAAGCCCAGGGAAATATCTGCTTCTAAATCCAAAACGCAGCTATCTAACAGAACGGTTGTCAATGTGTGCACTCAACTTCCAGAGTTAAACCCGTGTGTGGATTCAGCAGTCTGCAAACACTTTCTCTGCAGAGTCCCAAAACAGGCGTTTTCAGCACATTACCGGCATATGGAAGAAACAGCAGTAAGCACAGGGAAATATCTGCTTCTAAATCCAAAACGCAGCTATCTAACAGAACGGTTCTCAATGTGTGCACTCAACTTCCAGAGTTAAACCCGTGTGTGGATTCAGCAGTCTGCAAACACTTTCTCTGCAGAGTCCCAAAACAGGCGTTTTCAGCCCATTACCGGCATATGGAAGAAACAGCAGTAAGCACAGGGAAATATCTGCTTCTAAATCCAAAACGCAGCTATCTAACAGAACGGTTGTCAATGTGTGCACTCAACTTCCAGAGTTAAACCCGTGTGTGGATTCAGCAGTCTGCAAACACTTTCTCTGCAGAGTCCCAAAACAGGCGTTTTCAGCCCATTACCGGCATATGGAAGAAACAGCAGTAAGCACAGGGAAATATCTGCTTCTAAATCCAAAACGCAGCTATCTAACAGAACGGTTGTCAATGTGTGCACTCAACTTCCAGAGTTAAACCCGTGTGTGGATTCAGCAGTCTGCAAACACTTTCTCTGCAGATTCCCAAAACAGGCGTTTTCAGCCCATTACCGGCATATGGAAGAAACAGCAGTAAGACCAGGGAAATATCTGCTTCTAAATCCAAAACGCAGCTATCTAACAGAACGGTTGTCAATGTGTGCACTCAACTTCCAGAGTTAAACCCGTGTGTGGATTCAGCAGTCTGCAAACACTTTCTCTGCAGAGTCCCAAAACAGGCGTTTTCAGCCCATTACCGGCATATGGAAGAAACAGCAGTAAGCACAGGGAAATATCTGCTTCTAAATCCAAAACGCAGCTATCTAACAGAACGGTTGTCAATGTGTGCACTCAACTTCCAGAGTTAAACCCGTGTGTGGATTCAGCAGTCTGCAAACACTTTCTCTGCAGAGTCCCAAAACAGGCGTTTTCAGCCCATTACCGGCATATGGAAGAAACAGCAGTAAGCACAGGGAAATATCTGCTTCTAAATCCAAAACGCAGCTATCTAACAGAACGGTTGTCAATGTGTGCACTCAACTTCCAGAGTTAAACCCGTGTGTGGATTCAGCAGTCTGCAAACACTTTCTCTGCAGAGTCCCAAAACAGGCGTTTTCAGCCCATTACCGGCATATGGAAGAAACAGCAGTAAGCACAGGGAAATATCTGCTTCTAAATCCAAAACGCAGCTATCTAACAGAACGGTTGTCAATGTGTTCACTCAACTTCCAGAGTTAAACCCGTGTGTGGATTCAGCAGTCTGCAAACACTTTCTCTGCAGAGTCCCAAACCAGGCGTGTTCAGCCCATTACCGGCATATGGAAGAAACAGCAGTAAGCACAGGGAAATATCAGCTTCTAAATCCAAAACGCAGCTATCTAACCGAACGGTTGTCAATGTGTGCACTCAACTTCCAGAGGTAAACCCGTGTGTGGATTCAGCAGTCTGCAAACACTTTCTCTGCAGAGTCCCAAAACAGGCGTTTTCAGCCCATTACCGGCATATGGAAGAAACAGCAGTCAGCACAGGGAAATATCTACTTCTAAATCCAAAACGCAACTATCTAACAGAACGGTTGTCAATGTGTGCACTCAACTTCCAGAGTTAAACCCGTGTGTGGATTCAGCAGTCTGCAAACACTTTCTCTGCAGAGTCCCAAAACAGGCGTTTTCAGCCCATTACCGGCATATGGAAGAAACAGCAGTCAGCACAGGGAAATATCTGCTTCTAAATCCAAAACGCAGCTATCTAACAGAACGGTTGTCAATGTGTGCACTCAACTTCCAGAGGTAAACCCGTGTGTGGATTCAGCAGTCTGCAAACACTTTCTCTGCAGAGTCCCAAAACAGGCGTTTTCAGCCCATTACCGGCATATGGAAGAAACAGCAGTAAGCACAGGGAAATATCTGCTTCTAAATCCAAAACGCAGCTATCTAACAGAACGGTTGTCAATGTGTGCACTCAACTTCCAGAGTTAAACCCGTGTGTGGATTCAGCAGTCTGCAAACACTTTCTCTGCAGAGTCCCAAAACAGGCGTTTTCAGCCCATTACCGGCATATGGAAGAAACAGCAGTAAGCACAGGGAAATATCTGCTTCTAAATCCAAAACGCAGCTATCTAACAGAACGGTTGTCAATGTTTGCACTCAACTTCCAGAGTGAAACCCGTGTGTGGATTCAGCAGTCTGCACACACTTTCTCTGCAGAGTCCCAAAACAGGCGTTTTCAGCCCATTACCGGCATATGGAAGAAACAGCAGTAAGCACAGGGAAATATCTGCTTCTAAATCCAAAACGCAGCTATCTAACAGAACGGTTGTCAATGTGTGCACTCAACTTCCAGATTTAAACCCGTGTGTGGATTCAGCAGTCTGCAAACACTTTCTCTGCAGAGTCCCAAAACAGGCGTTTTCAGCCCGTTTCCGGCATATGGAAGAAACAGCAGTAAGCACAGGGAAATATCTGCTTCTAAATCCAAAACGCAGCTATCTAACAGAACGGTTGTCAATGTGTGCACTCAACTTCCAGAGTTAAACCCGTGTGTGGATTCAGCAGTCTGCAAACACTTTCTCTGCAGAGTCCCAAAACAGGCGTTTTCAGCCCATTACCGGCATATGGAAGAAACAGCAGTCAGCACAGGGAAATATCTGCTTCTAAATCCAAAACGCAACTATCTAACAGAACGGTTGTCAATGTGTGCACTCAACTTCCAGAGGTAAACCCGTGTGTGGATTCAGCAGTCTGCAAACACTTTCTCTGCAGAGTCCCAAAACAGGCGTTTTCAGCCCATTACCGGCATATGGAAGAAACAGCAGTCAGCACAGGGAAATATCTGCTTCTAAATCCAAAACGCAGCTATCTAACAGAACGGTTGTCAATGTGTGCACTCAACTTCCAGAGTTAAACCCGTGTGTGGATTCAGCAGTCTGCAAACACTTTCTCTGCAGAGTCCCAAAACAGGCGTTTTCAGCCCATTACCGGCATATGGAAGAAA
Organism: Aotus nancymaae; assembly: GCF_030222135.1. Classification (NCBI taxonomy): domain Eukaryota; kingdom Metazoa; phylum Chordata; class Mammalia; order Primates; family Aotidae; genus Aotus; species Aotus nancymaae. The sequence continues at coordinate 23,490 of NW_026988671.1, forward strand.
CAGCAGTAAGCACAGGGAAATATCTGCTTCTAAATCCAAAACGCAGCTATCTAACAGAACGGTTGTCAATGTGTGCACTCAACTTCCAGAGTTAAACCCGTGTGTGGATTCAGCAGTCTGCAAACACTTTCTCTGCAGAGTCCCAAAACAGGCGTTTTCAGCCCATTACCGGCATATGGAAGAAACAGCAGTAAGCACAGGGAAATATCTGCTTCTAAATCCAAAACGCAGCTATCTAACAGAACGGTTGTCAATGTGTTCACTCAACTTCCAGAGTTAAACCCGTGTGTGGATTCAGCAGTCTGCAAACACTTTCTCTGCAGAGTCCCAAAACAGGCGTTTTCAGCCCATTACCGGCATATGGAAGAAACAGCGGTAAGCACAGGGAAATATCTGCTTCTAAATCCAAAACGCAGCTATCTAACAGAACGGTTGTCAATGTGTGCACTCAACTTCCAGAGTTAAACCCGTGTGTGGATTCAGCAGTCTGCAAACACTTTCTCTGCAGAGTCCCAAAACAGGCGTTTTCAGCCCATTACCGGCATATGGAAGAAACAGCAGTAAGCACAGGGAAATATCTGCTTCTAAATCCAAAACGCAGCCATCTAACAGAACGGTTGTCAATGTGTGCACTCAACTTCCAGAGTTAAACCCGTGTGTGAATTCAGCAGTCTGCAAACACTTTCTCTGCAGAGTCCCAAAACAGGCGTTTTCTGCCCATTACCGGCATATGGAAGAAACAGCAGTAAGCACAGGGAAATATCTGCTTCTAAATCCAAAACGCAGCTATCTAACAGAACGGTTGTCAATGTGTGCACTCAACTTCCAGAGTTAAACCCGTGTGTGGATTCAGCTGTCTGCAGACACTTTCTCTGCAGAGTCCCAAAACCGGCGTTTTCAGCCCATTACCGGCATATGGAAGAAACAGCAGTAAGCACAGGGAAATATCTGCTTCTAAATCCAAAACGCAGCTATCTAACAGAACGGTTGTCAATGTGTGCACTCAACTTCCAGAGTTAAACCCGTGTGTGGATTCAGCAGTCTGCAAACACTTTCTCTGCAGAGTCCCAAAACAGGCGTTTTCAGCCCATTACCGGCATATGGAAGAAACAGCAGTAAGCACAGGGAAATATCTGCTTCTAAATCCAAAAAGCAGCTATCTAACAGAACGGTTGTCAATGTGTGCACTCAACTTCCAGAGTTAAACCCGTGTGTGGATTCAGCAGTCTGCAAACACTTTCTCTGCAGAGTCCCAAAACAGGCGTTTTCAGCCCATTACCGGCATATGGAAGAAACAGCAGTAAGCACAGGGAAATATCTGCTTCTAAATCCAAAACGCAGCTATCTAACAGAACGGTTGTCAATGTGTGCACTCAACTTCCAGAGTTAAACCCGTGTGTGGATTCAGCAGTCTGCAAACACTTTCTCTGCAGAGTCCCAAAACAGGCGTTTTCAGCCCATTACCGGCATATGGAAGAAACAGCAGTAAGCACAGGGAATTATCTGCTTCTAAATCCAAAACGCAGCTATCTAACAGAACGGTTGTCAATGTGTGCACTCAACTTCCAGAGTTAAACCCGTGTGTGGATTCAGCAGTCTGCAAACACTTTCTCTGCAGAGTCCCAAAACAGGCGTTTTCAGCCCATTACCGGCATATGGAAGAAACAGCAGTAAGCACAGGGAAATATCTGCTTCTAAATCCAAAACGCAACTATCTAACAGAACGGTTGTCAATGTGTGCACTCAACTTCCAGAGTTAAACCCGTGTGTGGATTCAGCAGTCTGCAAACACTTTCTCTGCAGAGTCCCAAAACAGGCGTTTTCAGCCCATTACCGGCATATGGAAGAAACAGCAGTAAGCACAGGGAAATATCTGCTTCTAAATCCAAAACGCAGCTATCTAACAGAACGGTTGTCAATGTGTGCACTCAACTTCCAGAGTTAAACCCGTGTGTGGATTCAGCAGTCTGCAAACACTTTCTCTGCAGAGTCCCAAAACAGGCGTTTTCAGCCCATTACCGGCATATGGAAGAAACAGCAGTAAGCACAGGGAAATATCTGCTTCTAAATCCAAAACGCAGCTATCTAACAGAACGGTTGTCAATGTGTGCACTCAACTTCCAGAGTTAAACCCGTGTGTGGATTCAGCAGTCTGCAAACACTTTCTCTGCAGAGTCCCAAAACAGGCGTTTTCAGCCCATTACCGGCATATGGAAGAAACAGCAGTAAGCACAGGGAATTATCTGCTTCTAAATCCAAAACGCAGCTATCTAACAGAACGGTTGTCAATGTGTGCACTCAACTTCCAGAGTTAAACCCGTGTGTGGATTCAGCAGTCTGCAAACACTTTCTCTGCAGAGTCCCAAAACAGGTGTTTTCAGCCCATTACCGGCATATGGAAGAAACAGCAGTAAGCACAGGGAAATATCTGCTTCTAAATCCAAAACGCAACTATCTAACAGAACGGTTGTCAATGTGTGCACTCAACTTCCAGAGTTAAACCCGTGTGTGGATTCAGCAGTCTGCAAACACTTTCTCTGCAGAGTCCCAAAACAGGCGTTTTCAGCCCATTACCGGCATATGGAAGAAACAGCAGTAAGCACAGGGAAATATCTGCTTCTAAATCCAAAACGCAGCTATCTAACAGAACGGTTGTCAATGTGTGCACTCAACTTCCAGAGTTAAACCCGTGTGTGGATTCAGCAGTCTGCAAACACTTTCTCTGCAGAGTCCCAAAACAGGCGTTTTCAGCCCATTACCGGCATATGGAAGAAACAGCAGTAAGCACAGGGAAATATCTGCTTCTAAATCCAAAACGCAGCTATCTAACAGAACGGTTGTCAATGTGTGCACTCAACTTCCAGAGTTAAACCCGTGTGTGGATTCAGCAGTCTGCAAACACTTTCTCTGCAGAGTCCCAAAACAGGCGTTTTCAGCCCATTACCGGCATATGGAAGAAACAGCAGTAAGCACAGGGAAATATCTGCTTCTAAATCCAAAACGCAGCTATCTAACAGAACGGTTGTCAATGTGTGCACTCAACTTCCAGAGTTAAAACCGTGTGTGGATTCAGCAGTCTGCAAACACTTTCTCTGCAGAGTCCCAAAACAGGCGTTTTCAGCACATTACCGGCATATGGAAGAAACAGCAGTAAGCCCAGGGAAATATCTGCTTCTAAATCCAAAACGCAGCTATCTAACAGAACGGTTGTCAATGTGTGCACTCAACTTCCAGAGTTAAACCCGTGTGTGGATTCAGCAGTCTGCAAACACTTTCTCTGCAGAGTCCCAAAACAGGCGTTTTCAGCCCATTACCGGCATATGGAAGAAACAGCAGTAAGCACAGGGAAATATCTGCTTCTAAATCCAAAACGCAGCTATCTAACAGAACGGTTGTCAATGTGTGCACTCAACTTCCAGAGTTAAACCCGTGTGTGGATTCAGCAGTCTGCAAACACTTTCTCTGCAGAGTCCCAAAACAAGAGTTTTCAGCCCATTACCGGCATATGGAAGAAACAGCAGTAAGCAGAGGGAAATATCAGCTTCTAAATCCAAAACGCAGCCATCTAACACAACGGTTGTCAATGTGTGAACTCAACTTCCAGAGTTAAACCCGTGTGTGGATTCAGCAGTCTGCAAACACTTTCTCTGCAGAGTCCCAAAACAGGCGTTTTCAGCCCATTACCAGCATATGGAAGAAACAGCAGTAAGCCCAGGGAAATATCTGCTTCTAAATCCAAAACGCAGCTATCTAACAGAACGGTTGTCAATGTGTGCACTCAACTTCCAGAGTTAAACCCGTGTGTGGATTCAGCAGTCTGCAAACACTTTCTCTGCAGAGTCCCAAAACAGGCGTTTTCAGCCCATTACCGGCATATGGAAGAAACAGCAGTAAGCACAGGGAAATATCTGCTTCTAATTCCAAAACGCAGCTATCTAACAGAACGGTTGTCAATGTGTGCACTCAACTTCCAGAGTTAAACCCGTGTGTGGATTCAGCAGTCTGCAAACACTTTCTCTGCAGAGTCCCAAAACAGGCGTTTTCAGCCCATTACCGGCATATGGAAGAAACAGCAGTAAGCAAAGGGAAATACCTGCTTCTAATTCCAAAACGCAGCTATCTAACAGAACGGTTCTCAATGTGTGCACTCAACTTCCAGAGTTAAACCCGTGTGTGGATTCAGCAGTCTGCAAACACTTTCTCTGCAGAGTCCCAAAACAGGCGTTTTCAGCCCATTACCGGCATATGGAAGAAACAGCAGTAAGCACAGGGAAATATCAGCTTCTAAATCCAAAACGCAGCTATCTAACACAACGGTTGTCAATGTGTGCACTCAACTTCCAGAGTTAAACCCGTGTGTGGATTCAGCAGTCTGCAAACACTTTCTCTGCAGAGTCCCAAAACAGGCGTTTTCAGCCCATTACCGGCATATGGAAGAAACAGCAGTAAGCACAGGGAAATATCTGCTTCTAAATCCAAAACGCAGCTATCTAACAGAACGATTGTCAATGTGTGCACTCAACTTCCAGAGTTAAACCCGTGTGTGGATTCAGCAGTCTGCAAACACTTTCTCTGCAGAGTCCCAAAACAGGCGTTTTCAGCCCATTACCGGCATATGGAAGAAACAGCAGTAAGCACAGGGAAATATCAGCTTCTAAATCCAAAACGCAGCTATCTAACAGAACGGTTGTCAATGTGTGCACTCAACTTCCAGAGTTAAACCCGTGTGTGGATTCAGCAGTCTGCAAACACTTTCTCTGCAGAGTCCCAAAACAGGCGTTTTCAGCACATTACCGGCATATGGAAGAAACAGCAGTAAGCACAGGGAAATATCTGCTTCTAAATCCAAAACGCAGCTATCTAACAGAACGGTTCTCAATGTGTGCACTCAACTTCCAGAGTTAAACCCGTGTGTGGATTCAGCAGTCTGCAAACACTTTCTCTGCAGAGTCCCAAAACAGGCGTTTTCAGCCCATTACCGGCATATGGAAGAAACAGCAGTAAGCACAGGGAAATATCTGCTTCTAAATCCAAAACGCGGCTATCTAACAGAACGGTTGTCAATGTGTGCACTCAACTTCCAGAGTTAAACCCGTGTGTGGATTCAGCAGTCTGCAAACACTTTCTCTGCAGAGTCCCAAAACAGGCGTTTTCAGGCCATTACCGGCATATGGAAGAAACAGCAGTAAGCACAGGGAAATATCTGCTTCTAAATCCAAAACGCAGCTATCTAACAGAACGGTTGTCAATGTGTGCACTCAACTTCCAAAGTTAAACCCGTGTGTGGATTCAGCAGTCTGCAAACACTTTCTCTGCAGAGTCCCAAAACAGGCGTTTTCAGCCCATTACCGGCATATGGAAGAAACAGCAGTAAGCCCAGGGAAATATCTGCTTCTAAATCCAAAGCGCAGCTATCTAACAGAACGGTTCTCAATGTGTGCACTCAACTTCCAGAGTTAAACCCGTGTGTGGATTCAGCAGTCTGCAAACACTTTCTCTGCAGAGTCCCAAAACAGGCGTTTTCAGCCCATTACCGGCATATGGAAGAAACAGCAGTAAGCACAGGGAAATATCTGCTTCTAAATCCAAAACGCAGCTATCTAACAGAACGGTTGTCAATGTGTGCACTCAACTTCCAGAGTTAAACCCGTGTGTGGATTCAGCAGTCTGCAAACACTTTCTCTGCAGAGTCCCAAAACAGGCGTTTTCAGCCCATTACCGGCATATGGAAGAAACAGCAGTAAGCACAGGGAAATATCTGCTTCTAAATCCAAAACGCAGCTATCTAACAGAACGGTTGTCAATGTGTGCACTCAACTTCCAGAGTTAAACCCGTGTGTGGATTCAGCAGTCTGCAAACACTTTCTCTGCAGAGTCCCAAAACAGGCGTTTTCAGCACATTACCGGCATATGGAAGAAACAGCAGTAAGCCCAGGGAAATATCTGCTTCTAAATCCAAAACGCAGCTATCTAACAGAACGGTTGTCAATGTGTGCACTCAACTTCCAGAGTTAAACCCGTGTGTGGATTCAGCAGTCTGCAAACACTTTCTCTGCAGAGTCCCAAAACAGGCGTTTTCAGCCCATTACCGGCATATGGAAGAAACAGCAGTAAGCACAGGGAAATATCTGCTTCTAAATCCAAAACGCAGCTATCTAACAGAACGGTTGTCAATGTGTGCACTCAACTTCCAGAGTTAAACCCGTGTGTGGATTCAGCAATCTGCAAACACTTTCTCTGCAGAGTCCCAAAACAGGCGTTTTCAGCCCATTACCGGCATATGGAAGAAACAGCAGTAAGCAGAGGGAAATATCAGCTTCTAAATCCAAAACGCAGCTATCTAACACAACGGTTGCCAATGTGTGCACTCAACTTCCAGAGTTAAACCCGTGTGTGGATTCAGCAGTCTGCAAACACTTTCTCTGCAGAGTCCCAAAACAGGCGTTTTCAGCCCATTACCGGCATATGGAAGAAACAGCAGTAAGCACAGGGAAATATCTGCTTCTAAATCCAAAACGCAGCTATCTAACAGAACGGTTGTCAATGTGTGCACTCAACTTCCAGAGTTAAACCCGTGTGTGGATTCAGCAGTCTGCAAACACTTTCTCTGCAGAGTCCCAAAACAGGCGTTTTCAGCCCATTACCGGCATATGGAAGAAACAGCAGTAAGCACAGGGAAATATCTGCTTCTAATTCCAAAACGCAGCTATCTAACAGAACGGTTGTCAATGTGTGCACTCAACTTCCAGAGTTAAACCCGTGTGTGGATTCAGCAGTCTGCAAACACTTTCTCTGCAGAGTCCCAAAACAGACGTTTTCAGCCCATTACCGGCATATGGAAGAAACAGCAGTAAGCACAGGGAAATATCTGCTTCTAAATCCAAAACGCAGCTATCTAACAGAACGGTTGTCAATGTGTGCACTCAACTTCCAGAGTTAAACCCGTGTGTGGATTCAGCAGTCTGCAAACACTTTCTCTGCAGAGTCCCAAAACAGGCGTTTTCAGCCCATTACCGGCATATGGAAGAAACAGCAGTAAGCACAGGGAAATATCTGCTTCTAAATCCAAAACGCAGCTATCTAACAGAACGGTTGTCAATGTGTGCACTCAACTTCCAGAGATAAACCCGTGTGTGGATTCAGCAGTGTGCAAACACTTTCTCTGCAGAGTCCCAAAACAGGCGTTTTCAGCCCATTACCGGCATATGGAAGAAACAGCAGTAAGCACAGGGAAATATCTGCTTCTAAATCCAAAACGCAGCTATCTAACAGAACGGTTGTCAATGTGTGCACTCAACTTCCAGAGTTAAACCCGTGTGTGGATTCAGCAGTCTGCAAACACTTTCTCTGCAGAGTCCCAAAACAGGCGTTTTCAGCCCATTACCGGCATATGGAAGAAACAGCAGTAAGCACAGGGAAATATCTGCTTCTAAATCCAAAACGCAGCTATCTAACAGAACGGTTGTCAATGTGTGCACTCAACTTCCAGAGTTAAACCCGTGTGTGGATTCAGCAGTCTGCAAACACTTTCTCTGCAGAGTCCCAAAACAGGCGTTTTCAGCCCATTACCGGCATATGGAAGAAACAGCAGTAAGCACAGGGAAATATCTGCTTCTAAATCCAAAACGCAGCTATCTAACAGAACGGTTGTCAATGTGTGCACTCAACTTCCAGAGTTAAACCCGTGTGTGGATTCAGCAGTCTGCAAACACTTTCTCTGCAGAGTCCCAAAACAGGCGTTTTCAGCCCATTACCGGCATATGGAAGAAACAGCAGTAAGCACAGGGAAATATCTGCTTATAAATCCAAAACGCAGCTATCTAACAGAACGGTTGTCAATGTGTGCACTCAACTTCCAGAGTTAAACCCGTGTGTGGATTCAGCAGTCTGCAAACACTTTCTCTGCAGAGTCCCAAAACAGGCGTTTTCAGCCCATTACCGGCATATGGAAGAAACAGCAGTAAGCCCAGGGAAATATCTGCTTCTAAATCCAAAACGCAGCTATCTAACAGAACGGTTGTCAATGTGTGCACTCAACTTCCAGAGTTAAACCCGTGTGTGGATTCAGCAGTCTGCAAACACTTTCTCTGCAGAGTCCCAAAACAGGCGTTTTCAGCACATTACCGGCATATGGAAGAAACAGCAGTAAGCCCAGGGAAATATCTGCTTCTAAATGCAAAACGCAGCTATCTAACAGAACGGTTGTCAATGTGTGCACTCAACTTCCAGAGTTAAACCCGTGTGTGGATTCAGCAGTCTGCAAACACTTTCTCTGCGGAGTCCCAAATCAGGCGTTTTCAGCCCATTACCGGCATAAGGAAGAAACAGCAGTAAGCACAGGGAAATATCTGCTTCTAAATCCAAAACGCAGCTATCTAACAGAACGGTTGTCAATGTGTGCACTCAACTTCCAGAGTTAAACCCGTGTGTGGATTCAGCAGTCTGCAAACACTTTCTCTGCAGAGTCCCAAAACAAGCGTTTTCAGCCCATTACCGGCATATGGAAGAAACAGCAGTAAGCAGAGGGAAATATCAGCTTCTAAATCCAAAACGCAGCTATCTAACAGAACGGTTCTCAATGTGTGCACTCAACTTCCAGAGTTAAACCCGTGTGTGGATTCAGCAGTCTGCAAACACTTTCTCTGCAGAGTCCCAAAACAGGCGTTTTCAGCCCATTACCGGCATATGGAAGAAACAGCAGTAAGCACAGGGAAATATCTGCTTCTAAATCCAAAACGCAGCTATCTAACAGAACGGTTGTCAATGTGTGCACTCAACTTCCAGAGTTAAACCCGTGTGTGGATTCAGCAGTCTGCAAACACTTTCTCTGCAGAGTCCCAAAACAGGCGTTTTCAGCCCATTACCGGCATATGGAAGAAACAGCAGTAAGCCCAGGGAAATATCTGCTTCTAATTCCAAAACGCAGCTATCTAACAGAACGGTTGTCAATGTGTGCACTCAACTTCCAGAGTTAAACCCGTGTGTGGATTCAGCAGTCTGCAAACACTTTCTCTGCAGAGTCCCAAAACAGGCGTTTTCAGCCCATTACCGGCATATGGAAGAAACAGCAGTAAGCACAGGGAAATATCTGCTTCTAATTCCAAAACGCAGCTATCTAACAGAACGGTTGTCAATGTGTGCACTCAACTTCCAGAGTTAAACCCGTGTGTGGATTCAGCAGTCTGCAAACACTTTCTCTGCAGAGTCCCAAAACAGGCGTTTTCAGCCCATTACCGACATATGGAAGAAACAGCAGTAAGCACAGGGAAATATCAGCTTCTAAATCCAAAACGCAGCTATCTAACACAACGGTTGTCAATGTGTGCACTCAACTTCCAGAGTTAAACCCGTGTGTGGATTCAGCAGTCTGCAAACACTTTCTCTGCAGAGTCCCAAAACAGGCGTTTTCAGCCCATTACCGGCATATGGAAGAAACAGCAGTAAGCACAGGGAAATATCTGCTTCTAAATCCAAAACGCAGCTATCTAACAGAACGGTTGTCAATGTGTGCACTCAACTTCCAGAGTGAAACCCGTGTGTGGATTCAGCAGTCTGCAAACACTTTCTCTGCAGAGTCCCAAAACAGGCGTTTTCAGCCCATTACCGGCATATGGAAGAAACAGCAGTAAGCACAGGGAAATATCAGCTTCTAAATCCAAAACGCAGCTATCTAACAGAACGGTTGTCAATGTGTGCACTCAACTTCCAGAGTTAAACCCGTGTGTGGATTCAGCAGTCTGCAAACACTTTCTCTGCAGAGTCCCAAAACAGGCGTTTTCAGCACATTACCGGCATATGGAAGAAACAGCAGTAAGCACAGGGAAATATCTGCTTCTAAATCCAAAACGCAGCTATCTAACAGAACGGTTCTCAATGTGTGCACTCAACTTCCAGAGTTAAACCCGTGTGTGGATTCAGCAGTCTGCAAACACTTTCTCTGCAGAGTCCCAAAACAGGCGTTTTCAGCCCATTACCGGCATATGGAAGAAACAGCAGTAAGCACAGGGAAATATCTGCTTCTAAATCCAAAACGCGGCTATCTAACAGAACGATTGTCAATGTGTGCACTCAACTTCCAGAGTTAAACCCGTGTGTGGATTCAGCAGTCTGCAAACACTTTCTCTGCAGAGTCCCAAAACAGGCGTTTTCAGCCCATTACCGGCATATGGAAGAAACAGCAGTAAGCACAGGGAAATATCTGCTTCTAAATCCAAAACGCAGCTATCTAACAGAACGGTTGTCAATGTGTGCACTCAACTTCCAGAGTTAAACCCGTGTGTGGATTCAGCAGTCTGCAAACACTTTCTCTGCAGAGTCCCAAAACAGGCGTTTTCAGCCCATTACCGGCATATGGAAGAAACAGCAGTAAGCACAGGGAAATATCTGCTTCTAATTCCAAAACGCAGCTATCTAACAGAACGGTTGTCAATGTGTGCACTCAACTTCCAGAGTTAAACCCGTGTGTGGATTCAGCAGTCTGCAAACACTTTCTCTGCAGAGTCCCAAAACAGGCGTTTTCAGCCCATTACCGGCATATGGAAGAAACAGCAGTAAGCAAAGGGAAATACCTGCTTCTAATTCCAAAACGCAGCTATCTAACAGAACGGTTCTCAATGTGTGCACTCAACTTCCAGAGTTAAACCCGTGTGTGGATTCAGCAGTCTGCAAACACTTTCTCTGCAGAGTCCCAAAACAGGCGTTTTCAGCCCATTACCGGCATATGGAAGAAACAGCAGTAAGCACAGGGAAATATCAGCTTCTAAATCCAAAACGCAGCTATCTAACACAACGGTTGTCAATGTGTGCACTCAACTTCCAGAGTTAAACCCGTGTGTGGATTCAGCAGTCTGCAAACACTTTCTCTGCAGAGTCCCAAAACAGGCGTTTTCAGCCCATTACCGGCATATGGAAGAAACAGCAGTAAGCACAGGGAAATATCTGCTTCTAAATCCAAAACGCAGCTATCTAACAGAACGATTGTCAATGTGTGCACTCAACTTCCAGAGTTAAACCCGTGTGTGGATTCAGCAGTCTGCAAACACTTTCTCTGCAGAGTCCCAAAACAGGCGTTTTCAGCCCATTACCGGCATATGGAAGAAACAGCAGTAAGCACAGGGAAATATCAGCTTCTAAATCCAAAACGCAGCTATCTAACAGAACGGTTGTCAATGTGTGCACTCAACTTCCAGAGTTAAACCCGTGTGTGGATTCAGCAGTCTGCAAACACTTTCTCTGCAGAGTCCCAAAACAGGCGTTTTCAGCACATTACCGGCATATGGAAGAAACAGCAGTAAGCACAGGGAAATATCTGCTTCTAAATCCAAAACGCAGCTATCTAACAGAACGGTTCTCAATGTGTGCACTCAACTTCCAGAGTTAAACCCGTGTGTGGATTCAGCAGTCTGCAAACACTTTCTCTGCAGAGTCCCAAAACAGGCGTTTTCAGCCCATTACCGGCATATGGAAGAAACAGCAGTAAGCACAGGGAAATATCTGCTTCTAAATCCAAAACGCGGCTATCTAACAGAACGGTTGTCAATGTGTGCACTCAACTTCCAGAGTTAAACCCGTGTGTGGATTCAGCAGTCTGCAAACACTTTCTCTGCAGAGTCCCAAAACAGGCGTTTTCAGGCCATTACCGGCATATGGAAGAAACAGCAGTAAGCACAGGGAAATATCTGCTTCTAAATCCAAAACGCAGCTATCTAACAGAACGGTTGTCAATGTGTGCACTCAACTTCCAAAGTTAAACCCGTGTGTGGATTCAGCAGTCTGCAAACACTTTCTCTGCAGAGTCCCAAAACAGGCGTTTTCAGCCCATTACCGGCATATGGAAGAAACAGCAGTAAGCCCAGGGAAATATCTGCTTCTAAATCCAAAGCGCAGCTATCTAACAGAACGGTTCTCAATGTGTGCACTCAACTTCCAGAGTTAAACCCGTGTGTGGATTCAGCAGTCTGCAAACACTTTCTCTGCAGAGTCCCAAAACAGGCGTTTTCAGCCCATTACCGGCATATGGAAGAAACAGCAGTAAGCACAGGGAAATATCTGCTTCTAAATCCAAAACGCAGCTATCTAACAGAACGGTTGTCAATGTGTGCACTCAACTTCCAGAGTTAAACCCGTGTGTGGATTCAGCAGTCTGCAAACACTTTCTCTGCAGAGTCCCAAAACAGGCGTTTTCAGCCCATTACCGGCATATGGAAGAAACAGCAGTAAGCACAGGGAAATATCTGCTTCTAAATCCAAAACGCAGCTATCTAACAGAACGGTTGTCAATGTGTGCACTCAACTTCCAGAGTTAAACCCGTGTGTGGATTCAGCAGTCTGCAAACACTTTCTCTGCAGAGTCCCAAAACAGGCGTTTTCAGCACATTACCGGCATATGGAAGAAACAGCAGTAAGCCCAGGGAAATATCTGCTTCTAAATCCAAAACGCAGCTATCTAACAGAACGGTTGTCAATGTGTGCACTCAACTTCCAGAGTTAAACCCGTGTGTGGATTCAGCAGTCTGCAAACACTTTCTCTGCAGAGTCCCAAAACAGGCGTTTTCAGCCCATTACCGGCATATGGAAGAAACAGCAGTAAGCACAGGGAAATATCTGCTTCTAAATCCAAAACGCAGCTATCTAACAGAACGGTTGTCAATGTGTGCACTCAACTTCCAGAGTTAAACCCGTGTGTGGATTCAGCAATCTGCAAACACTTTCTCTGCAGAGTCCCAAAACAGGCGTTTTCAGCCCATTACCGGCATATGGAAGAAACAGCAGTAAGCAGAGGGAAATATCAGCTTCTAAATCCAAAACGCAGCTATCTAACACAACGGTTGCCAATGTGTGCACTCAACTTCCAGAGTTAAACCCGTGTGTGGATTCAGCAGTCTGCAAACACTTTCTCTGCAGAGTCCCAAAACAGGCGTTTTCAGCCCATTACCGGCATATGGAAGAAACAGCAGTAAGCACAGGGAAATATCTGCTTCTAAATCCAAAACGCAGCTATCTAACAGAACGGTTGTCAATGTGTGCACTCAACTTCCAGAGTTAAACCCGTGTGTGGATTCAGCAGTCTGCAAACACTTTCTCTGCAGAGTCCCAAAACAGGCGTTTTCAGCCCATTACCGGCATATGGAAGAAACAGCAGTAAGCACAGGGAAATATCTGCTTCTAATTCCAAAACGCAGCTATCTAACAGAACGGTTGTCAATGTGTGCACTCAACTTCCAGAGTTAAACCCGTGTGTGGATTCAGCAGTCTGCAAACACTTTCTCTGCAGAGTCCCAAAACAGACGTTTTCAGCCCATTACCGGCATATGGAAGAAACAGCAGTAAGCACAGGGAAATATCTGCTTCTAAATCCAAAACGCAGCTATCTAACAGAACGGTTGTCAATGTGTGCACTCAACTTCCAGAGTTAAACCCGTGTGTGGATTCAGCAGTCTGCAAACACTTTCTCTGCAGAGTCCCAAAACAGGCGTTTTCAGCCCATTACCGGCATATGGAAGAAACAGCAGTAAGCACAGGGAAATATCTGCTTCTAAATCCAAAACGCAGCTATCTAACAGAACGGTTGTCAATGTGTGCACTCAACTTCCAGAGTTAAAGCCGTGTGTGGATTCAGCAGTGTGCAAACACTTTCTCTGCAGAGTCCCAAAACAGGCGTTTTCAGCCCATTACCGGCATATGGAAGAAACAGCAGTAAGCACAGGGAAATATCTGCTTCTAAATCCAAAACGCAGCTATCTAACAGAACGGTTGTCAATGTGTGCACTCAACTTCCAGAGTTAAACCCGTGTGTGGATTCAGCAGTCTGCAAACACTTTCTCTGCAGAGTCCCAAAACAGGCGTTTTCAGCCCATTACCGGCATATGGAAGAAACAGCAGTAAGCACAGGGAAATATCTGCTTCTAAATCCAAAACGCAGCTATCTAACAGAACGGTTGTCAATGTGTGCACTCAACTTCCAGAGTTAAACCCGTGTGTGGATTCAGCAGTCTGCAAACACTTTCTCTGCAGAGTCCCAAAACAGGCGTTTTCAGCCCATTACCGGCATATGGAAGAAACAGCAGTAAGCACAGGGAAATATCTGCTTCTAAATCCAAAACGCAGCTATCTAACAGAACGGTTGTCAATGTGTGCACTCAACTTCCAGAGTTAAACCCGTGTGTGGATTCAGCAGTCTGCAAACACTTTCTCTGCAGAGTCCCAAAACAGGCGTTTTCAGCCCATTACCGGCATATGGAAGAAACAGCAGTAAGCACAGGGAAATATCTGCTTATAAATCCAAAACGCAGCTATCTAACAGAACGGTTGTCAATGTGTGCACTCAACTTCCAGAGTTAAACCCGTGTGTGGATTCAGCAGTCTGCAAACACTTTCTCTGCAGAGTCCCAAAACAGGCGTTTTCAGCCCATTACCGGCATATGGAAGAAACAGCAGTAAGCCCAGGGAAATATCTGCTTCTAAATCCAAAACGCAGCTATCTAACAGAACGGTTGTCAATGTGTGCACTCAACTTCCAGAGTTAAACCCGTGTGTGGATTCAGCAGTCTGCAAACACTTTCTCTGCAGAGTCCCAAAACAGGCGTTTTCAGCACATTACCGGCATATGGAAGAAACAGCAGTAAGCCCAGGGAAATATCTGCTTCTAAATGCAAAACGCAGCTATCTAACAGAACGGTTGTCAATGTGTGCACTCAACTTCCAGAGTTAAACCCGTGTGTGGATTCAGCAGTCTGCAAACACTTTCTCTGCGGAGTCCCAAATCAGGCGTTTTCAGCCCATTACCGGCATATGGAAGAAACAGCAGTAAGCACAGGGAAATATCTGCTTCTAAATCCAAAACGCAGCTATCTAACAGAACGGTTGTCAATGTGTGCACTCAACTTCCAGAGTTAAACCCGTGTGTGGATTCAGCAGTCTGCAAACACTTTCTCTGCAGAGTCCCAAAACAAGCGTTTTCAGCCCATTACCGGCATATGGAAGAAACAGCAGTAAGCAGAGGGAAATATCAGCTTCTAAATCCAAAACGCAGCTATCTAACAGAACGGTTCTCAATGTGTGCACTCAACTTCCAGAGTTAAACCCGTGTGTGGATTCAGCAGTCTGCAAACACTTTCTCTGCAGAGTCCCAAAACAGGCGTTTTCAGCCCATTACCGGCATATGGAAGAAACAGCAGTAAGCACAGGGAAATATCTGCTTCTAAATCCAAAACGCAGCTATCTAACAGAACGGTTGTCAATGTGTGCACTCAACTTCCAGAGTTAAACCCGTGTGTGGATTCAGCAGTCTGCAAACACTTTCTCTGCAGAGTCCCAAAACAGGCGTTTTCAGCCCATTACCGGCATATGGAAGAAACAGCAGTAAGCCCAGGGAAATATCTGCTTCTAATTCCAAAACGCAGCTATCTAACAGAACGGTTGTCAATGTGTGCACTCAACTTCCAGAGTTAAACCCGTGTGTGGATTCAGCAGTCTGCAAACACTTTCTCTGCAGAGTCCCAAAACAGGCGTTTTCAGCCCATTACCGGCATATGGAAGAAACAGCAGTAAGCACAGGGAAATATCTGCTTCTAATTCCAAAACGCAGCTATCTAACAGAACGGTTGTCAATGTGTGCACTCAACTTCCAGAGTTAAACCCGTGTGTGGATTCAGCAGTCTGCAAACACTTTCTCTGCAGAGTCCCAAAACAGGCGTTTTCAGCCCATTACCGACATATGGAAGAAACAGCAGTAAGCACAGGGAAATATCAGCTTCTAAATCCAAAACGCAGCTATCTAACACAACGGTTGTCAATGTGTGCACTCAACTTCCAGAGTTAAACCCGTGTGTGGATTCAGCAGTCTGCAAACACTTTCTCTGCAGAGTCCCAAAACAGGCGTTTTCAGCCCATTACCGGCATATGGAAGAAACAGCAGTAAGCACAGGGAAATATCTGCTTCTAAATCCAAAACGCAGCTATCTAACAGAACGGTTGTCAATGTGTGCACTCAACTTCCAGAGTGAAACCCGTGTGTGGATTCAGCAGTCTGCAAACACTTTCTCTGCAGAGTCCCAAAACAGGCGTTTTCAGCCCATTACCGGCATATGGAAGAAACAGCAGTAAGCACAGGGAAATATCAGCTTCTAAATCCAAAACGCAGCTATCTAACAGAACGGTTGTCAATGTGTGCACTCAACTTCCAGAGTTAAACCCGTGTGTGGATTCAGCAGTCTGCAAACACTTTCTCTGCAGAGTCCCAAAACAGGCGTTTTCAGCACATTACCGGCATATGGAAGAAACAGCAGTAAGCACAGGGAAATATCTGCTTCTAAATCCAAAACGCAGCTATCTAACAGAACGGTTCTCAATGTGTGCACTCAACTTCCAGAGTTAAACCCGTGTGTGGATTCAGCAGTCTGCAAACACTTTCTCTGCAGAGTCCCAAAACAGGCGTTTTCAGCCCATTACCGGCATATGGAAGAAACAGCAGTAAGCACAGGGAAATATCTGCTTCTAAATCCAAAACGCGGCTATCTAACAGAACGATTGTCAATGTGTGCACTCAACTTCCAGAGTTAAACCCGTGTGTGGATTCAGCAGTCTGCAAACACTTTCTCTGCAGAGTCCCAAAACAGGCGTTTTCAGCCCATTACCGGCATATGGAAGAAACAGCAGTAAGCACAGGGAAATATCTGCTTCTAAATCCAAAACGCAGCTATCTAACAGAACGGTTGTCAATGTGTGCACTCAACTTCCAGAGTTAAACCCGTGTGTGGATTCAGCAGTCTGCAAACACTTTCTCTGCAGAGTCCCAAAACAGGCGTTTTCAGCCCATTACCGGCATATGGAAGAAACAGCAGTAAGCACAGGGAAATATCTGCTTCTAAATCCAAAACGCAGCTATCTAACAGAACGGTTGTCAATGTGTGCACTCAACATCCAGAGTTAAAGCCGTGTGTGGATTCAGCAGTGTGCAAACACTTTCTCTGCAGAGTCCCAAAACAGGCGTTTTCAGCCCATTACCGGCATATGGAAGAAACAGCAGTAAGCACAGGGAAATATCTGCTTCTAAATCCAAAACGCAGCTATCTAACAGAACGGTTGTCAATGTGTGCACTCAACTTCCAGAGTTAAACCCGTGTGTGGATTCAGCAGTCTGCAAACACTTTCTCTGCAGAGTCCCAAAACAGGCGTTTTCAGCCCATTACCGGCATATGGAAGAAACAGCAGTAAGCACAGGGAAATATCTGCTTCTAAATCCAAAACGCAGCTATCTAACAGAACGGTTGTCAATGTGTGCACTCAACTTCCAGAGTTAAACCCGTGTGTGGATTCAGCAGTCTGCAAACACTTTCTCTGCAGAGTCCCAAAAAGGCGTTTTCAGCACATTACCGGCATATGGAAGAAACAGCAGTAAGCCCAGGGAAATATCTGCTTCTAAATCCAAAACGCAGCTATCTAACAGAACGGTTGTCAATGTGTGCACTCAACTTCCAGAGTTAAACCCGTGTGTGGATTCAGCAGTCTGCAAACACTTTCTCTGCAGAGTCCCAAAACAGGCGTTTTCAGCCCATTACCGGCATATGGAAGAAACAGCAGTAAGCACAGGGAAATATCTGCTTCTAAATCCAAAACGCAGGTATCTAACAGAACGGTTGTCAATGTGTGCACTCAACTTCCAGAGTTAAACCCGTGTGTGGATTCAGCAGTCTGCAAACACTTTCTCTGCAGAGTCCCAAAACAAGAGTTTTCAGCCCATTACCGGCATAAGGAAGAAACAGCAGTAAGCAGAGGGAAATATCAGCTTCTAAATCCAAAACGCAGCTATCTAACACAACGGTTGTCAATGTGTGCACTCAACTTCCAGAGTTAAACCCGTGTGTGGATTCAGCAGTCTGCAAACACTTTCTCTGCAGAGTCCCAAAACAGGCGTTTTCAGCCCATTACCGGCATATGGAAGAAACAGCAGTAAGCACAGGGAAATATCTGCTTCTAAATCCAAAACGCAGCTATCTAACAGAACGATTGTCAATGTGTGCACTCAACTTCCAGAGTTAAACCCGTGTGTGGATTCAGCAGTCTGCAAACACTTTCTCTGCAGAGTCCCAAAACAGGCGTTTTCAGCCCATTACCGGCATATGGAAGAAACAGCAGTAAGCACAGGGAAATATCAGCTTCTAAATCCAAAACGCAGCTATCTAACAGAACGGTTGTCAATGTGTGCACTCAACTTCCAGAGTTAAACCCGTGTGTGGATTCAGCAGTCTGCAAACACTTTCTCTGCAGAGTCCCAAAACAGGCGTTTTCAGCACATTACCGGCATATGGAAGAAACAGCAGTAAGCACAGGGAAATATCTGCTTCTAAATCCAAAACGCAGCTATCTAACAGAACGGTTCTCAATGTGTGCACTCAACTTCCAGAGTTAAACCCGTGTGTGGATTCAGCAGTCTGCAAACACTTTCTCTGCAGAGTCCCAAAACAGGCGTTTTCAGCCCATTACCGGCATATGGAAGAAACAGCAGTAAGCACAGGGAAATATCTGCTTCTAAATCCAAAACGCAGCTATCTAACAGAACGGTTGTCAATGTGTGCACTCAACTTCCAGAGTTAAACCCGTGTGTGGATTCAGCAGTCTGCAAACACTTTCTCTGCAGAGTCCCAAAACAGGCGTTTTCAGCACATTACCGGCATATGGAAGAAACAGCAGTAAGCCCAGGGAAATATCTGCTTCTAAATCCAAAACGCAGCTATCTAACAGAACGGTTGTCAATGTGTGCACTCAACTTCCAGAGTTAAACCCGTGTGTGGATTCAGCAGTCTGCAAACACTTTCTCTGCAGAGTCCCAAAACAGGCGTTTTCAGCCCATTACCGGCATATGGAAGAAACAGCAGTAAGCACAGGGAAATATCTGCTTCTAAATCCAAAACGCAGCTATCTAACACAACGGTTGTCAATGTGTGCACTCAACTTCCAGAGTTAAACCCGTGTGTGGATTCAGCAGTCTGCAAACACTTTCTCTGCAGAGTCCCAAAACAAGAGTTTTCAGCCCATTACCGGCATATGGAAGAAACAGCAGTAAGCAGAGGGAAATATCAGCTTCTAAATCCAAAACGCAGCTATCTAACAGAACGATTGTCAATGTGTGCACTCAACTTCCAGAGTTAAACCCGTGTGTGGATTCAGCAGTCTGCAAACACTTTCTCTGCAGAGTCCCAAAACAGGCGTTTTCAGCCCATTACCGGCACATGGAAGAAACAGCAGTAAGCACAGGGAAATATCTGCTTCTAAATCCAAAACGCAGCTATCTAACAGAACGGTTGTCAATGTGTGCACTCAACTTCCAGAGTTAAACCCGTGTGTGGATTCAGCAGTCTGCAAACACTTTCTCTGCAGAGTCCCAAAACAGGCGTTTTCAGCCCATTACCGGCATATGGAAGAAACAGCAGTAAGCACAGGGAAATATCTGCTTCTAAATCCAAAACGCAGCTATCTAACAGAACGGTTGTCAATGTGTGCACTCAACTTCCAGAGTTAAACCCGTGTGTGGATTCAGCAGTCTGCAAACACTTTCTCTGCAGAGTCCCAAAACAGGCGTTTTCAGCCCATTACCGGCATATGGAAGAAACAGCAGTAAGCACAGGGAAATATCTGCTTGTAAATCCAAAACGCAGCTATCTAACAGAACGGTTGTCAATGTGTTCACTCAACTTCCAGAGTTAAACCCGTGTGTGGATTCAGCAGTCTGCAAACACTTTCTCTGCAGAGTCCCAAAACAGGCGTTTTTAGCACATTACCGGCATATGGAAGAAACAGCAGTAAGCCCAGGGAAATATCTGCTTCTAAATCCAAAACGCAGCTATCTAACAGAACGGTTCTCAATGTGTGCACTCAACTTCCAGAGTTAAACCCGTGTGTGGATTCAGCAGTCTGCAAACACTTTCTCTGCAGAGTCCCAAAACAGGCGTTTTCAGCCCATTACCGGCATATGGAAGAAACAGCAGTAAGCACAGGGAAATATCTGCTTCTAAATCCAAAACGCAGCTATCTAACAGAACGGTTGTCAATGTGTGCACTCAACTTCCAGAGTTAAAGCCGTGTGTGGATTCAGCAGTGTGCAAACACTTTCTCTGCAGAGTCCCAAAACAGGCGTTTTCAGCCCATTACCGGCATATGGAAGAAACAGCAGTAAGCACAGGGAAATATCTGCTTCTAAATCCAAAACGCAGCTATCTAACAGAACGGTTGTCAATGTGTGCACTCAACTTCCAGAGTTAAACCCGTGTGTGGATTCAGCAGTCTGCAAACACTTTCTCTGCAGAGTCCCAAAACAGGCGTTTTCAGCCCATTACCGGCATATGGAAGAAACAGCAGTAAGCACAGGGAAATATCTGCTTCTAAATCCAAAACGCAGCTATCTAACAGAACGGTTGTCAATGTGTGCACTCAACTTCCAGAGTTAAACCCGTGTGTGGATTCAGCAGTCTGCAAACACTTTCTCTGCAGAGTCCCAAAAAGGCGTTTTCAGCACATTACCGGCATATGGAAGAAACAGCAGTAAGCCCAGGGAAATATCTGCTTCTAAATCCAAAACGCAGCTATCTAACAGAACGGTTGTCAATGTGTGCACTCAACTTCCAGAGTTAAACCCGTGTGTGGATTCAGCAGTCTGCAAACACTTTCTCTGCAGAGTCCCAAAACAGGCGTTTTCAGCCCATTACCGGCATATGGAAGAAACAGCAGTAAGCACAGGGAAATATCTGCTTCTAAATCCAAAACGCAGGTATCTAACAGAACGGTTGTCAATGTGTGCACTCAACTTCCAGAGTTAAACCCGTGTGTGGATTCAGCAGTCTGCAAACACTTTCTCTGCAGAGTCCCAAAACAAGAGTTTTCAGCCCATTACCGGCATAAGGAAGAAACAGCAGTAAGCAGAGGGAAATATCAGCTTCTAAATCCAAAACGCAGCTATCTAACACAACGGTTGTCAATGTGTGCACTCAACTTCCAGAGTTAAACCCGTGTGTGGATTCAGCAGTCTGCAAACACTTTCTCTGCAGAGTCCCAAAACAGGCGTTTTCAGCCCATTACCGGCATATGGAAGAAACAGCAGTAAGCACAGGGAAATATCTGCTTCTAAATCCAAAACGCAGCTATCTAACAGAACGATTGTCAATGTGTGCACTCAACTTCCAGAGTTAAACCCGTGTGTGGATTCAGCAGTCTGCAAACACTTTCTCTGCAGAGTCCCAAAACAGGCGTTTTCAGCCCATTACCGGCATATGGAAGAAACAGCAGTAAGCACAGGGAAATATCAGCTTCTAAATCCAAAACGCAGCTATCTAACAGAACGGTTCTCAATGTGTGCACTCAACTTCCAGAGTTAAACCCGTGTGTGGATTCAGCAGTCTGCAAACACTTTCTCTGCAGAGTCCCAAAACAGGCGTTTTCAGCCCATTACCGGCATATGGAAGAAACAGCAGTAAGCACAGGGAAATATCTGCTTCTAAATCCAAAACGCAGCTATCTAACAGAACGGTTGTCAATGTGTGCACTCAACTTCCAGAGTTAAACCCGTGTGTGGATTCAGCAGTCTGCAAACACTTTCTCTGCAGAGTCCCAAAACAGGCGTTTTCAGCCCATTACCGGCATATGGAAGAAACAGCAGTAAGCACAGGGAAATATCTGCTTCTAAATCCAAAACGCAGCTATCTAACAGAACGGTTGTCAATGTGTGCACTCAACTTCCAGAGTTAAACCCGTGTGTGGATTCAGCAGTCTGCAAACACTTTCTCTGCAGAGTCCCAAAACAGGCGTTTTCAGCCCATTACCGGCATATGGAAGAAACAGCAGTAAGCACAGGGAAATATCTGCTTCTAAATCCAAAACGCAGCTATCTAACAGAACGGTTGTCAATGTGTGCACTCAACTTCCAGAGTTAAACCCGTGTGTGGATTCAGCAGTCTGCAAACACTTTCTCTGCAGAGTCCCAAAACAGGCGTTTTCAGCCCATTACCGGCATATGGAAGAAACAGCAGTAAGCCCAGGGAAATATCTGCTTCTAAATCCAAAACGCAGCTATCTAACAGAACGGTTCTCAATGTGTGCACTCAACTTCCAGAGTTA
Organism: Aotus nancymaae; assembly: GCF_030222135.1. NCBI lineage: Eukaryota > Metazoa > Chordata > Mammalia > Primates > Aotidae > Aotus > Aotus nancymaae. Next base: position 45,597 of record NW_026988671.1, read on the forward strand.
AACCCGTGTGTGGATTCAGCAGTCTGCAAACACTTTCTCTGCAGAGTCCCAAAACAGGCGTTTTCAGCCCATTACCGGCATATGGAAGAAACAGCAGTAAGCACAGGGAAATATCAGCTTCTAAATCCAAAACGCAGCTATCTAACAGAACGGTTGTCAATGTGTGCACTCAACTTCCAGAGTTAAAGCCGTGTGTGGATTCAGCAGTGTGCAAACACTTTCTCTGCAGAGTCCCAAAACAGGCGTTTTCAGCCCATTACCGGCATATGGAAGAAACAGCAGTAAGCACAGGGAAATATCTGCTTCTAAATCCAAAACGCAGCTATCTAACAGAACGGTTGTCAATGTGTGCACTCAACTTCCAGAGTTAAACCCGTGTGTGGATTCAGCAGTCTGCAAACACTTTCTCTGCAGAGTCCCAAAACAGGCGTTTTCAGCCCATTACCGGCATATGGAAGAAACAGCAGTAAGCACAGGGAAATATCTGCTTCTAAATCCAAAACGCAGCTATCTAACAGAACGGTTGTCAATGTGTGCACTCAACTTCCAGAGTTAAACCCGTGTGTGGATTCAGCAGTCTGCAAACACTTTCTCTGCAGAGTCCCAAAAAGGCGTTTTCAGCACATTACCGGCATATGGAAGAAACAGCAGTAAGCCCAGGGAAATATCTGCTTCTAAATCCAAAACGCAGCTATCTAACAGAACGGTTGTCAATGTGTGCACTCAACTTCCAGAGTTAAACCCGTGTGTGGATTCAGCAGTCTGCAAACACTTTCTCTGCAGAGTCCCAAAACAGGCGTTTTCAGCCCATTACCGGCATATGGAAGAAACAGCAGTAAGCACAGGGAAATATCTGCTTCTAAATCCAAAACGCAGCTATCTAACAGAACGGTTGTCAATGTGTGCACTCAACTTCCAGAGTTAAACCCGTGTGTGGATTCAGCAGTCTGCAAACACTTTCTCTGCAGAGTCCCAAAACAAGAGTTTTCAGCCCATTACCGGCATATGGAAGAAACAGCAGTAAGCAGAGGGAAATATCAGCTTCTAAATCCAAAACGCAGCTATCTAACAGAACGATTGTCAATGTGTGCACTCAACTTCCAGAGTTAAACCCGTGTGTGGATTCAGCAGTCTGCAAACACTTTCTCTGCAGAGTCCCAAAACAGGCGTTTTCAGCCCATTACCGGCACATGGAAGAAACAGCAGTAAGCACAGGGAAATATCTGCTTCTAAATCCAAAACGCAGCTATCTAACAGAACGGTTGTCAATGTGTGCACTCAACTTCCAGAGTTAAACCCGTGTGTGGATTCAGCAGTCTGCAAACACTTTCTCTGCAGAGTCCCAAAACAGGCGTTTTCAGCCCATTACCGGCATATGGAAGAAACAGCAGTAAGCACAGGGAAATATCTGCTTCTAAATCCAAAACGCAGCTATCTAACAGAACGGTTGTCAATGTGTGCACTCAACTTCCAGAGTTAAACCCGTGTGTGGATTCAGCAGTCTGCAAACACTTTCTCTGCAGAGTCCCAAAACAGGCGTTTTCAGCCCATTACCGGCATATGGAAGAAACAGCAGTAAGCACAGGGAAATATCTGCTTCTAAATCCAAAACGCAGCTATCTAACAGAACGGTTGTCAATGTGTGCACTCAACTTCCAGAGTTAAACCCGTGTGTGGATTCAGCAGTCTGCAAACACTTTCTCTGCAGAGTCCCAAAACAGGCGTTTTTAGCACATTACCGGCATATGGAAGAAACAGCAGTAAGCCCAGGGAAATATCTGCTTCTAAATCCAAAACGCAGCTATCTAACAGAACGGTTCTCAATGTGTGCACTCAACTTCCAGAGTTAAACCCGTGTGTGGATTCAGCAGTCTGCAAACACTTTCTCTGCAGAGTCCCAAAACAGGCTTTTTCAGCCCATTACCGGCATATGGAAGAAACAGCAGTAAGCACAGGGAAATATCTGCTTCTAAATCCAAAACGCAGCTATCTAACAGAACGGTTCTCAATGTGTGCACTCAACTTCCAGAGTTAAACCCGTGTGTGGATTCAGCAGTCTGCAAACACTTTCTCTGCAGAGTCTCAAAACAGGCCTTTCCGGCCCAGTACCGGCATATATAAGAAAGAGCATTAAGACTGCGTCTAAAACTCAGAAGAAACGTTTCTTTCAAACTGCTCGGCCTTGTGTTCTTTGGCCTAAGGGAGTTGAATCTATGTTTAGATTCAGCGAGATAGAAACACGTTTATTCTAGGAGCTGTCTTTGGATATTCCAGAATGAATGGGAGTATATGCTGTAAAGAGAAATATCTGTTTCTAAAAGCAAAATGGATCTATCTAGCAGAGTGGTTGTGAATGTGTGCCTTCGGCTTAAAGAGGTAAACTGCTCTTCTCATGCAGCACTTTAGAAACACTTTCTATGCAAATTCTCATACAGACCTTTCCAGCAAAACACCAGCCTAAAGGAAATAGCAGTAAGACTGCATCTTTAACATGGAAGAAACTGTTTTCAAACTGCTCTGCTGTGTGTTCATTCATATAAGAGACTTGAATATATGTTCAGATTCAGCTAGTTAGCAACACGTTTCTTCCAGGAGCTGTGTTTGCCTATTCCAGAGTATACTGGAGTATAAGATGTAAAGACAAATGTCTCGTTCCAAAAGAAAAACGGATGATCTAATGGAATGGTTGTCAATGTGTGCATTCAACTTACTGAGCTAAACTGTTGTTTGTATGCAGCAGTTTAGAAAACATTTCTGTGTAGATTCTCAGACATTTCCAGCAAAATACCGGCGTATAAGAAATAGCAGTAAGACTGCGTCTAAAACTCAGAGGGAACGTTTCTTTCAAACTGCTCTGCAGTGTGTTCGTTCACCCAAGGTCGTTGAATCTATGTTTGGATTCAGCGATTTTGAAACACGTTTATTCTAGGAGCTGCATTTCGATATTCCAGAGTGTATGGGAGTAAATGCTGTAAAGAGAAATATCTGTTTCTAAAACCAAAACGGAGCTATCTAACAGAATGGTTGTGAATGTGTGCATTCAACTTAAAGGGTTAATCTGCTCTTCTTAGGCAGCAGTTTAGAAACTCTTTATATGCAAATTCTAAAATCAACATTTGCAGCAAAACACCAGCCTAAAAGAAGTAGCAGTAAGACTGCATCTATAACATAGAAGAAACGTTTTCTTCAAAATGCTCTGCTCTGTGTTCATTCACCTAAGAGTCTTGAGTATATGTTCAGATTCAGCGAGTAAGAAACACGTTTCTTCCAGGAGCTGCATTTGCATATTCCAGAGTGTACTGGAGTATAAGGTTTAAAGTGAAATATCTGGTTCTCAAACAAACACGGAGCCATCTAACAGAATGGTTGTCACTGTGTGCATTCAGCTTATTGAGATAAACTGTTGTTTCTATGCAGCAGTTTAGAAAAGGTTTTTGTGCAGATTCTAAAACAGACATTCCCAGCAAAATACCGGCCTCTAAGAAATAGCAATAAGACTGCGTCTAAAACTCAAATAAAACGTTTCTTTCAAACTGCTGTGCTGTGTGTTCGTTCACCTAAGGGAGTTGAATCTATGTTTAGATTCAGCGACTTAGAAACACGTCTATTCTGGGAGCTGCGTTTGGCTATTCTAGAATGAATGGGAGTATATGCTGTAACTAGAAACACAGGCTTCTAAAACCAAAACGGAGCTAGCTAACAGAATGATTGTGAATGAGGGCATTCAACTTAACGAATTAAACTGCTCCACTTAAGCAGCAGTTTACAAACCATTTATATGGAAATTCTAAAACCAACATTTCCAGGAAAACACCAGCCTAAAAGCAATAGCAGTAACAGTGCATCTATAACATGGAAGAAATGTTTTTTTCAAACTCCTCTGCTGTGTGTTCATTCACCTAAGAGACTTCAATATATGCACAGATTCAGCGAGTTACAAACACGTTTCTTCCAGGAGCTGCGTATGCATATATCAGAGTGTACTGGGGTACAAGATGTAAAGAGAAATATCTGATTATACTAAGAAACCCGTTTCTTTTAGGAGCTGCGTTTGGATATTCCAGAGTGAATGAGAGTATATGCTGTAAAGAGAAATAACTGCTTCTAAAACCAAAACGCAGCTATGTAACTGAATGGTTGTCAATGCGTGCACTCAACTTCCAGAGATAAACCCGAGTGTGGATTCAGCAGTCTGCAAACACTTTCTCTGCAGAGTCCCAAAAGAGGCGTTTTCAGCCCATTACCGGCATATGGAAGAAACAGCAGTAAGCACAGGGAAATATCTGCTTCTAAATCCAAAACGCAGCTATCTAACAGAACGGTTGTCAATGTGTGCACTCAACTTCCAGAGTTAAACCCGTGTGTGGATTCAGCAGTCTGCAAACACTTTCTCTGCAGAGTCCCAAAACAGGCGTTTTCAGCCCATTACCGGCATTTGGAAGAAACAGCAGTAAGCACAGGGAAATATCTGCTTCTAAATCCAAAACGCAGCTATCTAACAGAACGGTTGTCAATGTGTGCACTCAACTTCCAGAGTTAAACCCGTGTGTGGATTCAGCAGTCTGCAAACACTTTCTCTGCAGAGTCCCAAAACAGGCATTTTCAGCCCATTACCGGCATATCGAAGAAACAGCAGTAAGCACAGGGAAATATCTGCTTCTAAATCCAAAACGCAGCTATCTAACAGAACGGTTGTCAATGTGTGCACTCAACTTCCAGAGTTAAACCCGTGTGTGGATTCAGCAGTCTGCAAACACTTTCTCTGCAGAGTCTCAAAACAGGCCTTTCCGGCCCAGTACCGGCATATATAAGAAAGAGCGTTAAGACTGTGTCTAAAACTCAGAAGAAACGTTTCTTTCAAACTGCTCGGCCTTGTGTTCTTTGGCCTAAGGGAGTTGAATCTATGTTTAGATTCAGCGAGATAGAAGCACGTTTATTCTAGGAGCTGTCTTTGGATATTCCAGATTGAATGGGAGTATATGCTGTAAAGAGAAATATCTGTTTCTAAAACCAAAATGGATCTATCTAGCAGAGTGGTTGTGAATGTGTGCCTTCGGCTTAAAGAGGTAAACTGCTCTTCTCATGCAGCACTTTAGAAACCCTTTCTATGCAAATTCTCATACAGACCTTTCCAGCAAAACACCAGCCTATAGGAAATAGCAGTAAGACTGCATTTTTAACATGGAAGAAACTGTTTTCAAACTGCTCTGCTGTGTGTTCATTCATATAAGAGACTTGAATATATGTTCAGATTCAGCTAGTTAGCAACACGTTTCTTCCAGGAGCTGTGTTTGCCTATTCCAGAGTATACTGGAGTATAAGATGTAAAGACAAATGTCTCGTTCCAAAAGAAAAACGGATGATCTAATGGAATGGTTGTCAATGTGTGCATTCAACTTACTGAGCTAAACTGCTGTTTGTATGCAGCAGTTTAGAAAACATTTCTGTGTAGATTCTCAAACAGACATTTCCAGCAAAATACCGGCCTATAAGAAATAGCAGTAAGACTGCGTCTAAAACTCAGAGGGAACGTTTCTTTCAAACTGCTCTGCAGTGTGTTCGTTCACCAAAGGTCGTTGAATCTATGTTTGGATTCAGCGAGTTTGAAACACGTTTATTCTAGGAGCTGCATTTCGATATTCCAGAGTGTATGGGAGTAAATGCTGTAAAGAGAAATATCTGTTTCTAAAACCAAAACGGAGCTATCTAACAGAATGGTTGTGAATGTGTGCATTCAACTTAAAGGGTTAATCTGCTCTTCTTAGGCAGCAGTTTAGAAACCCTTTATATGCAAATTCTAAAATCAACATTTGCAGCAAAACACCAGCCTCAAAGAAGTAGCAGTAAGACTGCATCTATAACATAGAAGAAACGTTTTCTTCAAAATGCTCTGCTCTGTGTTCATTCACCTAAGAGTCTTGAGTATATGTTCAGATTCAGCGAGTAAGAAACACGTTTCTTCCAGGAGCTGCATTTGCATATTCCAGAGTGTACTGGAGTATAAGGTTTAAAGTGAAATATCTGGTTCTAAAACAAACACGGAGCCATCTAACAGAATGGTTGTCACTGTGTGCATTCAGCTTATTGAGATAAACTGTTGTTTCTATGCAGCAGTTTAGAAAAGATTTTTGTGCAGATTCTAAAACAGACATTCCCAGCAAAATACCGGCCTCTAAGAAATAGCAATAAGACTGCGTCTAAAACTCAAATAAAACGTTTCTTTCAAACTGCTGTGCTGTGTGTTCGTTCACCTAAGGGAGTTGAATCTATGTTTAGATTCAGCGACTTAGAAACACGTCTATTCTGGGAGCTGCGTTTGGCTATTCTAGAATGAATGGGAGTATATGCTGTAACTAGAAACACAGGCTTCTAAAACCAAAACGGAGCTAGCTAACAGAATGATTGTGAATGAGGGCATTCAACTTAACGAATTAAACTGCTCCACTTAAGCAGCAGTTTACAAACCATTTATATGGAAATTCTAAAACCAACATTTCCAGGAAAACACCAGCCTAAAAGCAATAGCAGTAACAGTGCATCTATAACATGGAAGAAATGTTTTTTTCAAACTCCTCTGCTGTGTGTTCATTCACCTAAGAGACTTCAATATATGCACAGATTCAGCGAGTTACAAACACGTTTCTTCCAGGAGCTGCGTATGCATATATCAGAGTGTACTGGGGTACAAGATGTAAAGAGAAATATCTGATTATACTTAGAAACCCGTTTCTTTTAGGAGCTGCGTTTGGATATTCCAGAGTGAATGAGAGTATATGCTGTAAAGAGAAATAACTGCTTCTAAAACCAAAACGCAGCTATGTAACTGAATGGTAGTCAATGCGTGCACTCAACTTCCAGAGATAAACCCGAGTGTGGATTCAGCAGTCTGCAAACACTTTCTCTGCAGAGTCCCAAAAGAGGCGTTTTCAGCCCATTACCGGCATATGGAAGAAACAGCAGTAAGCACAGGGAAATATCTGCTTCTAAATCCAAAACGCAGCTATCTAACAGAACGGTTGTCAATGTGTGCACTCAACTTCCAGAGTTAAACCCGTGTGTGGATTCAGCAGTCTGCAAACACTTTCTCTGCAGAGTCCCAAAACAGGCGTTTTCAGCCCATTACCGGCATATGGAAGAAACAGCAGTAAGCACAGGGAAATATCTGCTTCTAAATCCAAAACGCAGCTATCTAACAGAACGGTTGTCAATGTGTGCACTCAACTTCCAGAGGTAAACCCGTGTGTGGATTCAGCAGTCTGCAAACACTTTCTCTGCAGAGTCTCAAAACAGGCCTTTCCGGCCAAGTACCGGCATATATAAGAAAGAGCATTAAGACTGCGTCTAAAAGTCAGAAGAAACGTTTCTTTCAAACTGCTCGGCCTTGTGTTCTTTGGCCTAAGGGAGTTGAATCTATGTTTAGATTCAGCGAGATAGAAACACATTTATTCTAGGAGCTGTCTTTGGATATTCCAGAATGAATGGGAGTATATGCTGTAAAGAGAAATATCTGTTTCTAAAACCAAAATGTTTCTATCTAGCACAGTGGTTGTGAATGTGTGCCTTCGGCTTAAAGAGGTAAACTGCTCTTCTCATGCAGCACTTTAGAAACCCTTTCTATGCAAATTCTCATACAGACCTTTCCAGCAAAACACCAGCCTAAAGGAAATAGCAGTAAGACTGCATCTTTAACATGGAAGAAACTGTTTTCAAACTGCTCTGCTGTGTGTTCATTCATATAAGAGACTTGAATATATGTTCAGATTCAGCTAGTTAGCAACACGTTTCTTCCAGGAGCTGTGTTTGCCTATTCCAGAGTATACTGGAGTATAAGATGTAAAGACAAATGTCTCGTTCCAAAAGAAAAACGGATGATCTAATGGAATGGTTGTCAATGTGTGCATTCAACTTACTGAGCTAAACTGTTGTTTGTATGCAGCAGTTTAGAAAACATTTCTGTGTAGATTCTCAGACATTTCCAGCAAAATACCGGCCTATAAGAAATAGCAGTAAGACTGCGTCTAAAACTCAGAGGGAACGTTTCTTTCAAACTGCTCTGCAGTGTGTTCGTTCACCCAAGGTCGTTGAATCTATGTTTGGATTCAGCGATTTTGAAACACGTTTATTCTAGGAGCTGCATTTCGATATTCCAGAGTGTATGGGAGTAAATGCTGTAAAGAGAAATATCTGTTTCTAAAACCAAAACGGAGCTATCTAACAGAATGGTTGTGAATGTGTGCATTCAACTTAAAGGGTTAATCTGCTCTTCTTAGGCAGCAGTTTAGAAACCCTTTATATGCAAATTCTAAAATCAACATTTGCAGCAAAACACCAGCCTCAAAGAAGTAGCAGTAAGACTGCATCTATAACATAGAAGAAACGTTTTCTTCAAAATGCTCTGCTCTGTGTTCATTCACCTAAGAGTCTTGAGTATATGTTCAGATTCAGCGAGTAAGAGACACGTTTCTTCCAGGAGCTGCATTTGCATATTCCAGAGTGTACTGGAGTATAAGGTTTAAAGTGAAATATCTGGTTCTAAAACAATCACGGAGCCATCTAACAGAATGGTTGTCACTGTGTGCGTTCAGCTTATTGAGATAAACTGTTGTTTCTGTGCAGCAGTTTAGAAAAGCTTTTTGTGCAGATTCTAAAACAGACATTCCCAGCAAAATACCGGCCTCTAAGAAATATCAATAAGACTGGGTCTAAAACTCAAATAAAACGTTTCTTTCAAACTGCTGTGCTGTGTGTTCCTTCGCCTAAGGGAGTTGTATCTATGTTTAGATTCAGCCACTTAGAAGCACGTCTATTCTGGGAGCTGTGTTTGGCTATTCCAGAATGAATGGGAGTATATGCTGTAACTAGAAACATAGGTTTCTAAAACCAAAACGGAGCTAGCTAACAGAATGATAGTGAATGAGGGCATTCAACTTAACGAATTAAAATGCTCCACTTATGCAGCAGTTTACAAACCATTTATATGGAAATTCTAAAACCAACATCTACAGGAAAACACCAGCCTAAAAGCAATAGCAGAAACAGTGCATTTATAACATGGAAGAAATGTTTTTTTCAAACTGCTCTGCTGTGTGTTCATTCACGTAACAGACTTCAATATATGCTCAGACTCAGCGAGTTACAAACACGTTTCTCCCAGGAGCTGCATTTGCATATATCAGAGTGTACTGGGGTACAAGATGTAAAGTGAAATATCTGATTATACTTAGAAACCCGTTTCTTTTAGGAGGTGTGTTTGGATATTCCAGAGTGAATGAGAGAATATGCTGTAAAGAGAAATAACTGCTTCTAAAACCAAAAGGCAGCTATCTAACTGAATGGTTGTCAATGCGTGCATTCACCTTCCAGAGTTGAACTCGTGTGTGGATTCAGCAGTCTGCAAACACTTTCTGTGCAGAGTCTCAAAACAGCCGTTTTCAGCCCCATACCGGCATATGGAAGAAAGGGCAGTAAGCACAGGGAAATATCTGCTTCTAAATCCAAAACGCAGCTATCTAACAGAACGGTTGTCAATGTGTGCACTCAACTTCCAGAGTTAAACCCGTGTGTGGATTCAGCAGTCTGCAAACACTTTCTGGGCAGAGTCTCAAAACAGGCATTTTCAGCCCCATACCGGCATATGGAAGAAAGGGCAGTAAGCACAGGGAAATATCTGCTTCTAAATCCAAAACGCAGCTATCTAACAGAACGGTTCTCAATGTGTGCTCTCAACTTCCAGAGTTAAACCCGTGTGTGGATTCAGCAGTCTGCAAACACTTTCTCTGCAGAGTCTCAAAACAGGCCTTTCCGGCCCAGTACCGGCATATATAAGAAAGAGCATTAAGACTGCGTCTAAAACTCAGAAGAAACGTTTCTTTCAAACTGCTCGGCCTTGTGTTCTTTGACCTAAGGGAGTTGAATCTATGTTTAGATTCAGCGAGATAGAAACACGTTTATTCTAGGAGCTGTCTTTGGATATTCCAGAATGAATGGGAGTATATGCTGTAAAGAGAAATATCTGTTTCTAAAAGCAAAATGGATCTATCTAGCAGAGTGGTGGTGAATGTGTGCCTTCGGCTTAAAGAGGTAAACTGCTCTTCTCATGCAGCACTTTAGAAACACTTTCTATGCAAATTCTCATACAGACCTTTCCAGCAAAACACCAGCCTAAAGGAAATAGCAGTAAGACTGCATCTTTAACATGGAAGAAACTGTTTTCAAACTGCTCTGCTGTGTGTTCATTCATATAAGAGACTTGAATATATGTTCAGATTCAGCTAGTTAGCAACACGTTTCTTCCAGGAGCTGTGTTTGCCTATTCCAGAGTATACTGGAGTATAAGATGTAAAGACAAATGTCTCGTTCCAAAAGAAAAACGGATGATCTAATGGAATGGTTGTCAATGTGTGCATTCAACTTACTGAGCTAAACTGTTGTTTGTATGCAGCAGTTTAGAAAACATTTCTGTGTAGATTCTCAGACATTTCCAGCAAAATACCGGCCTATAAGAAATAGCAGTAAGACTGCGTCTAAAACTCAGAGGGAACGTTTCTTTCAAACTGCTCTGCAGTGTGTTCGTTCACCCAAGGTCGTTGAATCTATGTTTGGATTCAGCGATTTTGAAACACGTTTATTCTAGGAGCTGCATTTCGATATTCCAGAGTGTATGGGAGTAAATGCTGTAAAGAGAAATATCTGTTTCTAAAACCAAAACGGAGCTATCTAACAGAATGGTTGTGAATGTGTGCATTCAACTTAAAGGGTTAATCTGCTCTTCTTAGGCAGCAGTTTAGAAACCCTTTATATGCAAATTCTAAAATCAACATTTGCAGCAAAACACCAGCCTCAAAGAAGTAGCAGTAAGACTGCATCTATAACATAGAAGAAACGTTTTCTTCAAAATGCTCTGCTCTGTGTTCATTCACCTAAGAGTCTTGAGTATATGTTCAGATTCAGCGAGTAAGAAACACGTTTCTTCCAGGAGCTGCATTTGCATATTCCAGAGTGTACTGGAGTATAAGGTTTAAAGTGAAATATCTGGTTCTAAAACAAACACGGAGCCATCTAACAGAATGGTTGTCACTGTGTGCATTCAGCTTATTGAGATAAACTGTTGTTTCTATGCAGCAGTTTAGAAAAGATTTTTGTGCAGATTCTAAAACAGACATTCCCAGCAAAATACCGGCCTCTAAGAAATAGCAATAAGACTGCGTCTAAAACTCAAATAAAACGTTTCTTTCAAACTGCTGTGCTGTGTGTTCGTTCACCTAAGGGAGTTGAATCTATGTTTAGATTCAGCGACTTAGAAACACGTCTATTCTGGGAGCTGCGTTTGGCTATTCTAGAATGAATGGGAGTATATGCTGTAACTAGAAACACAGGCTTCTAAAACCAAAACGGAGCTAGCTAACAGAATGATTGTGAATGAGGGCATTCAACTTAACGAATTAAACTGCTCCACTTAAGCAGCAGTTTACAAACCATTTATATGGAAATTCTAAAACCAACATTTCCAGGAAAACACCAGCCTAAAAGCAATAGCAGTAACAGTGCATCTATAACATGGAAGAAATGTTTTTTTCAAACTCCTCTGCTGTGTGTTCATTCACCTAAGAGACTTCAATATATGCACAGATTCAGCGAGTTACAAACACGTTTCTTCCAGGAGCTGCGTATGCATATATCAGAGTGTACTGGGGTACAAGATGTAAAGAGAAATATCTGATTATACTTAGAAACCCGTTTCTTTTAGGAGCTGCGTTTGGATATTCCAGAGTGAATGAGAGTATATGCTGTAAAGAGAAATAACTGCTTCTAAAACCAAAACGCAGCTATGTAACTGAATGGTTGTCAATGCGTGCACTCAACTTCCAGAGATAAACCCGAGTGTGGATTCAGCAGTCTGCAAACACTTTCTCTGCAGAGTCCCAAAAGAGGCGTTTTCAGCCCATTACCGGCATATGGAAGAAACAGCAGTAAGCACAGGGAAATATCTGCTTCTAAATCCAAAACGCAGCTATCTAACAGAACGGTTGTCAATGTGTGCACTCAACTTCCAGAGTTAAACCCGTGTGTGGATTCAGCAGTCTGCAAACACTTTCTCTGCAGAGTCCCAAAACAGGCGTTTTCAGCCCATTACCGGCATATGGAAGAAACAGCAGTAAGCACAGGGAAATATCTGCTTCTAAATCCAAAACGCAGCTATCTAACAGAACGGTTGTCAATGTGTGCACTCAACTTCCAGAGTTAAACCCGTGTGTGGATTCAGCAGTCTGCAAACACATTCTCTGCAGAGTCCCAAAAGAGGCATTTTCAGCCCATTACCGGCATATGGAAGAAACAGCAGTAAGCACAGGGAAATATCTGCTTCTAAATCCAAAACGCAGCTATCTAACAGAACGGTTGTCAATGTGTGCACTCAACTTCCAGAGTTAAACCCGTGTGTGGATTCAGCAGTCTGCAAACACTTTCTCTGCAGAGTCCCAAAACAGGCGTTTTCAGCCCATTACCGGCATATGGAAGAAACAGCAGTAAGCCCAGGGAAATATCTGTTTCTAAATCCAAAACGCAGCTATCTAACAGAACGGTTGTCAATGTGTGCACTCAACTTCCAGAGTTAAACCCGTGTGTGGATTCAGCAGTCTGCAAACACTTTCTCTGCAGAGTCCCAAAACAGGCGTTTTCAGCCCATTACCGGCATATGGAAGAAACAGCAGTAAGCACAGGGATATATCTGCTTCTAAATCCAAAACGCAGCTATCTAACAGAACGGTTGTCAATGTGTGCACTCAACTTCCAGAGTGAAACCCGTGTGTGGATTCAGCAGTCTGCAAACACTTTCTCTGCAGAGTCCCAAAACAGGCGTTTTCAGCCCTTTACCGGCATATGGAAGAAACAGCAGTAAGCCCAGGGATATATCTGCTTCTAAATCCAAAACGCAGCTATCTAACAGAACGGTTGTCAATGTGTGCACTCAACTTCCAGAGTTAAACCCGTGTGTGGATTCAGCAGTCTGCAAACACTTTCTGTGCAGAGTCTCAAAACAGCCCTTTCCGGCCCAGTACCGGCATACAGAAGAAAGAGCATTAAGACTGCGTCTAAAACTCAGAAGAAACGTTTCTTTCAAACTGCTCGGCCTTGTGTTCTTTGGCCTAAGGGAGTTGAATCTATGTTTAGATTCAGCGAGATAGAAACACGTTTATTCTAGGAGCTGTCTTTGGATATTCCAGATTGAATGGGAGTATATGCTGTAAAGAGAAATATCTGTTTCTAAAACCAAAATGGATCTATCTAGCACAGTGGTTGTGAATGTGTGCCTTCGGCTTAAAGAGGTAAACTCCTCTTCTCATGCAGCACTTTAGAAACCCTTTCTATGCAAATTCTCATACAGACCTTTCCAGCAAAACACCAGCCTATAGGAAATAGCAGTAAGACTGCATTTTTAACATGGAAGAAACTGTTTTCAAACTGCTCTGCTGTGTGTTCATTCATATAAGAGACTTGAATATATGTTCAGATTCAGCTAGTTAGCAACACGTTTCTTCCAGGAGCTGTGTTTGCCTATTCCAGAGTATACTGGAGTATAAGATGTAAAGACAAATGTCTCGTTCCAAAAGAAAAACGGATGATCTAATGGAATGGTTGTCAATGTGTGCATTCAACTTACTGAGCTAAACTGCTGTTTGTATGCAGCAGTTTAGAAAACATTTCTGTGTAGATTCTCAAACAGACATTTCCAGCAAAATACCGGCCTATAAGAAATAGCAGTAAGACTGCGTCTAAAACTCAGAGGGAACGTTTCTTTCAAACTGCTCTGCAGTGTGTTCGTTCACCAAAGGTCGTTGAATCTATGTTTGGATTCAGCGAGTTTGAAACACGTTTATTCTAGGAGCTGCATTTCGATATTCCAGAGTGTATGGGAGTAAATGCTGTAAAGAGAAATATCTGTTTCTAAAACCAAAACGGAGCTATCTAACAGAATGGTTGTGAATGTGTGCATTCAACTTAAAGGGTTAATCTGCTCTTCTTAGGCAACAGTTTAGAAACCCTTTATATGCAAATTCTAAAATCAACATTTGCAGCAAAACACCAGCCTAAAAGAAGTAGCAGTAAGACTGCATCTATAACATAGAAGAAACGTTTTCTTCAAAATGCTCTGCTCTGTGTTCATTCACCTAAGAGTCTTGAGTATATGTTCAGATTCAGCGAGTAAGAAACACGTTTCTTCCAGGAGCTGCATTTGCATATTCCAGAGTGTACTGGAGTATAAGGTTTAAAGTGAAATATCTGGTTCTAAAACAAACACGGAGCCATCTAACAGAATGGTTGTCACTGTGTGCATTCAGCTTATTGAGATAAACTGTTGTTTCTATGCAGCAGTTTAGAAAAGATTTTTGTGCAGATTCTAAAACAGACATTCCCAGCAAAATACCGGCCTCTAAGAAATAGCAATAAGACTGCGTCTAAAACTCAAATAAAACGTTTCTTTCAAACTGCTGTGCTGTGTGTTCGTTCACCTAAGGGAGTTGAATCTATGTTTAGATTCAGCGACTTAGAAACACGTCTATTCTGGGAGCTGCGTTTGGCTATTCTAGAATGAATGGGAGTATATGCTGTAACTAGAAACACAGGCTTCTAAAACCAAAACGGAGCTAGCTAACAGAATGATTGTGAATGAGGGCATTCAACTTAACGAATTAAACTGCTCCACTTAAGCAGCAGTTTACAAACCATTTATATGGAAATTCTAAAACCAACATTTCCAGGAAAACACCAGCCTAAAAGCAATAGCAGTAACAGTGCATCTATAACATGGAAGAAATGTTTTTTTCAAACTCCTCTGCTGTGTGTTCATTCACCTAAGAGACTTCAATATATGCACAGATTCAGCGAGTTACAAACACGTTTCTTCCAGGAGCTGCGTATGCATATATCAGAGTGTACTGGGGTACAAGATGTAAAGAGAAATATCTGATTATACTTAGAAACCCGTTTCTTTTAGGAGCTGCGTTTGGATATTCCAGAGTGAATGAGAGTATATGCTGTAAAGAGAAATAACTGCTTCTAAAACCAAAACGCAGCTATGTAACTGAATGGTAGTCAATGCGTGCACTCAACTTCCAGAGATAAACCCGAGTGTGGATTCAGCAGTCTGCAAACACTTTCTCTGCAGAGTCCCAAAACAGGCGTTTTCAGCCCATTACCGGCATATGGAAGAAACAGCAGTAAGCACAGGGAAATATCTGCTTCTAAATCCAAAACGCAGCTATCTAACAGAACGGTTGTCAATGTGTGCACTCAACTTCCAGAGTTAAACCCGTGTGTGGATTCAGCAGTCTGCAAACACTTTCTCTGAAGAGTCCCAAAACAGGCGTTTTCAGCCCATTACCGGCATATGGAAGAAACAGCAGTAAGCACAGGGAAATATCTGCTTCTAAATCCAAAACGCAGCTATCTAACAGAACGGTTGTCAATGTGTGCACTCAACTTCCAGAGGTAAACCCGTGTGTGGATTCAGCAGTCTGCAAACACTTTCTCTGCAGAGTCTCAAAACAGGCCTTTCCGGCCAAGTACCGGCATATATAAGAAAGAGCATTAAGACTGCGTCTAAAAGTCAGAAGAAACGTTTCTTTCAAACTGCTCGGCCTTGTGTTCTTTGGCCTAAGGGAGTTGAATCTATGTTTAGATTCAGCGAGATAGAAACACATTTATTCTAGGAGCTGTCTTTGGATATTCCAGAATGAATGGGAGTATATGCTGTAAAGAGAAATATCTGTTTCTAAAACCAAAATGTTTCTATCTAGCACAGTGGTTGTGAATGTGTGCCTTCGGCTTAAAGAGGTAAACTGCTCTTCTCATGCAGCACTTTAGAAACCCTTTCTATGCAAATTCTCATACAGACCTTTCCAGCAAAACACCAGTCTATAGGAAATAGCAGTAAGACTGCATCTTTAACATGGAAGAAACTGTTTTCAAACTGCTCTGCTGTGTGTTCATTCATATAAGAGACTTGAATATATGTTCAGATTCAGCTAGTTAGCAACACGTTTCTTCCAGGAGCTGTGTTTGCCTATTCCAGAGTATACTGGAGTATAAGATGTAAAGACAAATGTCTCGTTCCAAAAGAAAAACGGATGATCTAATGGAATGGTTGTCAATGTGTGCATTCAACTTACTGAGCTAAACTGTTGTTTGTATGCAGCAGTTTAGAAAACATTTCTGTGTAGATTCTCAGACATTTCCAGCAAAATACCGGCCTATAAGAAATAGCAGTAAGACTGCGTCTAAAACTCAGAGGGAACGTTTCTTTCAAACTGCTCTGCAGTGTGTTCGTTCACCCAAGGTCGTTGAATCTATGTTTGGATTCAGCGATTTTGAAACACGTTTATTCTAGGAGCTGCATTTCGATATTCCAGAGTGTATGGGAGTAAATGCTGTAAAGAGAAATATCTGTTTCTAAAACCAAAACGGAGCTATCTAACAGAATGGTTGTGAATGTGTGCATTCAACTTAAAGGGTTAATCTGCTCTTCTTAGGCAGCAGTTTAGAAACCCTTTATATGCAAATTCTAAAATCAACATTTGCAGCAAAACACCAGCCTAAAAGAAGTAGCAGTAAGACTGCATCTATAACATAGAAGAAACGTTTTCTTCAAAATGCTCTGCTCTGTGTTCATTCACCTAAGAGTCTTGAGTATATGTTCAGATTCAGCGAGTAAGAAACACGATTCTTCCAGGAGCTGCATTTGCATATTCCAGAGTGTACTGGAGTATAAGGTTTAAAGTGAAATATCTGGTTCTAAAACAATCACGGAGCCATCTAACAGAATGGTTGTCACTGTGTGCGTTCAGCTTATTGAGATAAACTGTTGTTTCTGTGCAGCAGTCTAGAAAAGCTTTTTGTGCAGATTCTAAAACAGACATTCCCAGCAAAATACCGGCCTCTAAGAAATATCAATAAGACTGGGTCTAAAACTCAAATAAAACGTTTCTTTCAAACTGCTGTGCTGTGTGTTCCTTCGCCTAAGGGAGTTGTATCTATGTTTAGATTCAGCCACTTAGAAGCACGTCTATTCTGGGAGCTGTGTTTGGCTATTCCAGAATGAATGGGAGTATATGCTGTAACTAGAAACATAGGTTTCTAAAACCAAAACGGAGCTAGCTAACAGAATGATAGTGAATGAGGGCATTCAACTTAACGAATTAAAATGCTCCACTTATGCAGCAGTTTACAAACCATTTATATGGAAATTCTAAAACCAACAACTACAGGAAAACACCAGACTAAAAGCAATAGCAGAAACAGTGCATTTATAACATGGAAGAAATGTTTTTTTCAAACTGCTCTGCTGTGTGTTCATTCACGTAACAGACTTCAATATATGCTCAGACTCAGCGAGTTACAAACACGTTTCTCCCAGGAGCTGCATTTGCATATATCAGAGTGTACTGGGGTACAAGATGTAAAGAGAAATATCTGATTATACTTAGAAACCCGTTTCTTTTAGGAGGTGTGTTTGGATATTCCAGAGTGAATGAGAGTATATGCTGTAAAGAGAAATAACTGCTTCTAAAACCAAAAGGCAGCTATCTAACTGAATGGTTGTCAATGCGTGCATTCACCTTCCAGAGTTGAACTCGTGTGTGGATTCAGCAGTCTGCAAACACTTTCTGTGCAGAGTCTCAAAACAGGCGTTTTCAGCCCCATACCGGCATATGGAAGAAAGGGCAGTAAGCACAGGGAAATATCTGCTTCTAAATCCAAAACGCAGCTATCTAACAGAACGGTTGTCAATGTGTGCACTCAACTTCCAGAGTTAAACCCGTGTGTGGATTCAGCAGTCTGCAAACACTTTCTGGGCAGAGTCTCAAAACAGGCATTTTCAGCCCCATACCGGCATATGGAAGAAAGGGCAGTAAGCACAGGGAAATATCTGCTTCTAAATCCAAAACGCAGCTATCTAACAGAACGGTTGTCAATGTGTGCACTCAACTTCCAGAGTTAAACCCGTGTGTGGATTCAGCAGTCTGCAAACACTTTCTCTGCAGAGTCCCAAAACAGGCGTTTTCAGCCCATTACTGGCATATGGAAGAAACAGCAGTAAGCACAGGGAAATATCTGTTTCTAAATCCAAAACGCAGCTATCTAACAGAACGGATGTCAATGTGTGCACTCAACTTCCAGAGTTAAACCCGTGTGTGGATTCAGCAGTCTGCAAACACTTTCTCTGCAGAGTCCCAAACCAGGCGTTTTCAGCCCATTACCGGCATATGGAAGAAACAGCAGTAAGCACAGGGAAATATCTGCTTCTAAATCCATAAAGCAGCTATCTAACAGAACGGTTTTCAATGTGTGCACTCAACTTCCAGAGTTAAACCCGTGTGTGGATTCAGCAGTCTGCAAACACTTTCTCTGCAGAGTCTCAAAACAGGCCTTTCCGGCCCAGTACCGGCATATATAAGAAAGAGCATTAAGACTGCGTCTAAAACTCAGAAGAAACGTGTCTTTCAAACTGCTCGGCCTTGTGTTCTTTGGCCTAAGGGAGTTGAATCTATGTTTAGATTCAGCGAGATAGAAACACGTTTATTCTAGGAGCTGTCTTTGGATATTCCAGAATGAATGGGAGTATATGCTGTAAAGAGAAATATCTGTTTCTAAAACCAAAATGGATCTCTCTAGCACAGTGGTTGTGAATGTGTGCCTTCGGCTTAAAGAGGTAAACTGCTCTTCTCATGCAGCACTTTAGATACCCTTTCTATGCAAATTCTCATACAGACCTTTCCAGCAAAACACCAGCCTAAAGGAAATAGCAGTAAGACTGCATCTTTAACATGGAAGAAACTGTTTTCAAACTGCTCTGCTGTGTGTTCATTCATATAAGAGACTTGAATATATGTTCAGATTCAGCTAGTTAGCAACACGTTTCTTCCAGGAGCTGTGTTTGCCTATTCCAGAGTATACTGGAGTATAAGATGTAAAGACAAATGTCTCGTTCCAAAAGAAAAACGGATGATCTAATGGAATGGTTGTCAATGTGTGCATTCAACTTACTGAGCTAAACTGTTGTTTGTATGCAGCAGTTTAGAAAACATTTCTGTGTAGATTCTCAGACATTTCCAGCAAAATACCGGCGTATAAGAAATAGCAGTAAGACTGCGTCTAAAACTCAGAGGGAACGTTTCTTTCAAACTGCTCTGCAGTGTGTTCGTTCACCAAAGGTCGTTGAATCTATGTTTGGATTCAGCGATTTTGAAACACGTTTATTCTAGGAGCTGCATTTCGATATTCCAGAGTGTATGGGAGTAAATGCTGTAAAGAGAAATATCTGTTTCTAAAACCAAAACGGAGCTATCTAACAGAATGGTTGTGAATGTGTGCATTCAACTTAAAGGGTTAATCTGCTCTTCTTAGGCAGCAGTTTAGAAACCCTTTATATGCAAATTCTAAAATCAACATTTGCAGCAAAACACCAGCCTCAAAGAAGTAGCAGTAAGACTGCATCTATAACATAGAAGAAACGTTTTCTTCAAAATGCTCTGCTCTGTGTTCATTCACCTAAGAGTCTTGAGTATATGTTCAGATTCAGCGAGTAAGAAACACGTTTCTTCCAGGAGCTGCATTTGCATATTCCAGAGTGTACTGGAGTATAAGGTTTAAAGTGAAATATCTGGTTCTCAAACAAACACGGAGCCATCTAACAGAATGGTTGTCACTGTGTGCATTCAGCTTATTGAGATAAACTGTTGTTTCTATGCAGCAGTTTAGAAAAGATTTTTGTGCAGATTCTAAAACAGACATTCCCAGCAAAATACCGGCCTCTAAGAAATAGCAATAAGACTGCGTCTAAAACTCAAATAAAACGTTTCTTTCAAACTGCTGTGCTGTGTGTTCGTTCACCTAAGGGAGTTGAATCTATGTTTAGATTCAGCGACTTAGAAACACGTCTATTCTGGGAGCTGCGTTTGGCTATTCTAGAATGAATGGGAGTATATGCTGTAACTAGAAACACAGGCTTCTAAAACCAAAACGGAGCTAGCTAACAGAATGATTGTGAATGAGGGCATTCAACTTAACGAATTAAACTGCTCCACTTAAGCAGCAGTTTACAAACCATTTATATGGAAATTCTAAAACCAACATTTCCAGGAAAACACCAGCCTAAAAGCAATAGCAGTAACAGTGCATCTATAACATGGAAGAAATGTTTTTTTCAAACTCCTCTGCTGTGTGTTCATTCACCTAAGAGACTTCAATATATGCACAGATTCAGCGAGTTACAAACACGTTTCTTCCAGGAGCTGCGTATGCATATATCAGAGTGTACTGGGGTACAAGATGTAAAGAGAAATATCTGATTATACTTAGAAACCCGTTTCCTTTAGGAGCTGCGTTTGGATATTCCAGAGTGAATGAGAGTATATGCTGTAAAGAGAAATAACTGCTTCTAAAACCAAAACGCAGCTATGTAACTGAATGGTAGTCAATGCGTGCACTCAACTTCCAGAGATAAACCCGAGTGTGGATTCAGCAGTCTGCAAACACTTTCTCTGCAGAGTCCCAAAAGAGGCGTTTTCAGCCCATTACCGGCATATGGAAGAAACAGCAGTAAGCACAGGGAAATATCTGCTTCTAAATCCAAAACGCAGCTATCTAACAGAACGGTTGTCAATGTGTGCACTCAACTTCAGAGTTAAACCCGTGTGTGGATTCAGCAGTCTGCAAACACTTTCTCTGCAGAGTCCCAAAACAGGCGTTTTCAGCCCATTACCGGCATTTGGAAGAAACAGCAGTAAGCACAGGGAAATATCTGCTTCTAAATCCAAAACGCAGCTATCTAACAGAACGGTTGTCAATGTGTGCACTCAACTTCCAGAGTTAAACCCGTGTGTGGATTCAGCAGTCTGCAAACACTTTCTCTGCAGAGTCCCAAAACAGGCATTTTCAGCCCATTACCGGCATATCGAAGAAACAGCAGTAAGCACAGGGAAATATCTGCTTCTAAATCCAAAACGCAGCTATCTAACAGAACGGTTGTCAATGTGTGCACTCAACTTCCAGAGTTAAACCCGTGTGTGGATTCAGCAGTCTGCAAACACTTTCTCTGCAGAATCCCAAAAGAGGCGTTTTCAGCCCATTACCGGCATATGGAAGAAACAGCAGTAAGCACAGGGAAATATCTGCTTCTAAATCCAAAACGCAGCTATCTAACAGAACGGTTGTCAATGTGTGCACTCAACTTCCAGAGTTAAACCCGTGTGTGGATTCAGCAGTCTGCAAACACTTTCTGGGCAGAGTCTCAAAACAGGCATTTTCAGCCCCATACCGGCATATGGAAGAAAGGGCAGTAAGCACAGGGAAATATCTGCTTCTAAATCCAAAACGCAGCTATCTAACAGAACGGTTGTCAATGTGTGCACTCAACTTCCAGAGTTAAACCCGTGTGTGGATTCAGCAGTCTGCAAACACTTTCTGTGCAGAATCTCAAAACAGGCCTTTCCGGCCCAGTACCGGCATATATAAGAAAGAGCAGTAAGTCTGCGTCGAAAACTCAGAAGAAACGTTTCTTTCAAACTGCTCGGCCGTGTGTTCTTTGACTTAAGGGAGTTGAATCTGTGTTTAGTTTCATCGAGATAGAAACACGTTTATTCTAGGAACTGTCTTTGGATATTCCAGAATGAAGGGGAGTATATGCTGTAAAGAGAAATATCTGTTTCTAAAACCAAAATGGATCTATCTAGCACAGTGGTTGTGAATGTGTGCCTTCGGCTTAAAGAGGTAAACTGCTCTTCTCATGCAGCACTTTAGAAACCCTTTCTATGCAAATTCTCATACAGACCTTTCCAGCAAAACACCAGCCTAAAGGAAATAGCAGTAAGACTGCATCTTTAACATGGAAGAAACTGTTTTCAAACTGCTCTGCTGTGTGTTCATTTGTATAAGAGACTTGAATATATGTTCAGATTCAGCTAGTTAGCAACACGTTTCTTCCAGGAGCTGTGTTTGCCTATTCCAGAGTATACTGGAGTATAAGATGTAAAGACAAATGTCTCATTCCAAAAGAAAAACGGATGATCTAATGGAATGGTTGTCAATGTGTGCATTCAACTTACTGAGCTAAACTGCTGTTTGTATGCAGCAGTTTAGAAAACATTTCTGTGTAGATTCTCAGACATTTCCAGCAAAATACTGGCCTATAAGAAATAGCAGTAAGACTGCGTCTAAAACTCAGAGGGAACGTTTCTTTCAAACTGCTCTGCAGTGTGTTCGTTCACCAAAGGTCGTTGAATCTATGTTTGGATTCAGCGATTTTGAAACACGTTTATTCTAGGAGCTGCATTTCGATATTCCAGAGTGTATGGGAGTAAATGCTGTAAAGAGAAATATCTGTTTCTAAAACCAAAACGGAGCTATCTAACAGAATGGTTGTGAATGTGTGCATTCAACTTAAAGGGTTAATCCGCTCTTCTTAGGCAGCAGTTTAGAAACCCTTTATATGCAAATTCTAAAATCAACATTTGCAGCAAAACACCAGCCTAAAAGAAGTAGCAGTAAGACTGCATCTATAACATAGAAGAAACGTTTTCTTCAAAATGCTCTGCTCTGTGTTCATTCACCTAAGAGTCTTGAGTATATGTTCAGATTCAGCGAGAAAGAAACACGATTCTTCCAGGAGCTGCATTTGCATATTCCAGAGTGTACTGGAGTATAAGGTTTAAAGTGAAATATCTGGTTCTAAAACAAACACGGAGCCGTCTAACAGAATGGTTGTCACTGTGTGCGTTCAGCTTGTTGAGATAAACTGTTGTTTCTGTGCAGCAGTTTAGAAAAGCTTTTTGTGCAGATTCTAAAACAGAAATTCCCAGCAAAATACCGGCCTCTAAGAAATATCAATAAGACTGCGTCTAAAACTCAAATAAAACGTTTCTTTCAAACTGCTGTGCTGTGTGTTCCTTCGCCTAAGGGAGATGTATCTGTTTTAGATTCAGCCACTTAGAAACACGTCTATTCTGGGAGCTGTGTTTGGCTATTCCAGAATGAATGGGAGTATATGCTGTAACTAGAAACATAGGCTTCTAAAACCAAAACGGAGCTAGCTAACAGAATGATAGTGAATGAGGGCATTCAACTTAACGAATTAAAATGCTCCACTTATGCAGCAGTTTACAAACCATTTATATGGAAATTCTAAAACCAACACTTACAGGAAAACACCAGCCTAAAAGCAATAGCAGAAACAGTGCATTTATAACATGGAAGAAATGTTTTTTTTCAAACTGCTCTGCTGTGTGTTCATTCACCTAACAGACTTCAAAATATGCTCAGACTCAGCGAGTTACAAACACGTTTCTCCCAGAAGCTGCGTTTGCATATATCAGAGTGTACTGGGGTACAAAATGTAAAGAGAAATATCTGATTATACTTAGAAACCCGTTTCTTTTAGGAGGTGTGTTTGGATATTCCAGAGTGAATGAGAGTGTATGCTGTAAAGAGAAATACCTGCTTCTAAAACCAAAAGGCAGCTATCTACCTGAATGGTTGTCAATGCGTGCATTCACCTTCCAGAGTTGAACTCGTGTGTGGATTCAGCAGTCTGCAAACACTTTCTGTGCAGAGTCTCAAAAGAGGCATTTTCAGCCCAATACCGGCATATGGAAGAAAGGGCAGTAAGCACAGGGAAATATCTGCTTCTAAATCCAAAACGCAGCTATCTAACAGAACGGTTGTCAACGTGTGCACTCAACTTCCAGAGTTAAACCCGTGTGTGGATTCAGCAGTCTGCAAACACTTTCTCTGCAGAGTCCCAAAGCAGGCGTTTTCAGTCCATTACCGGCATATGGAAGAAACAGCAGTAAGCACAGGGAAATATCTGCTTCTATATCCAAAACGCAGCCATCTAACAGAACGGTTGTCAATGTGTGCACTCAACTTCCAGAGTTAAACCCGTGTGTGGATTCAGCAGTCTGCAAACACTTTCTCTGCAGAGTCCCAAAACAGGCGTTTTCAGCCCATTACCGGCATATGGAAGAAACAGCAGTAAGCACAGGGAAATATCTGCTTCTAAATCCAAAACGCAGCCATCTAACAGAACGGTTGTCAATGTGTGCACTCAACTTCCAGAGGTAAACCCGTGTGTGGATTCAGCAGTCTGCAAACACTTTCTCTGCAGAGTCCCAAAACAGGCGTTTTCAGCCCATTACCGGCATATGGAAGAAACAGCAGTAAGCACAGGGAAATATCTGCTTCTAAATCCAAAACGCAGCTATCTAACAGAACGGTTGTCAATGTGTGCACTCAACTTCCAGAGTTAAACCCGTGTGTGGATTCAGCAGTCTGCAAACACTTTCTCTGCAGAGTCCCAAAACAGGCGTTTTCAGCCCATTACCGGCATATGGAAGAAACAGCAGTAAGCACAGGGAAATATCTGCTTCTAAATACAAAACGCAGCTATCTAACAGATCGGTTGTCAATGTGTGCACTCAACTTCCAGAGTTAAACCCGTGTGTGGATTCAGCAGTCTGCAAACACTTTCTCTGCAGAGTCCCAAAACAGGCGTTTTCAGCCCATTACCGGCATATGGAAGAAACAGCAGTAAGCACAGGGAAATATCTGCTTCTAAATCCAAAACGCAGCCATCTAACAGAACGGTTGTCAATGTGTGCACTCAACTTCCAGAGTTAAACCCGTGTGTGGATTCAGCAGTCTGCAAACACTTTCTCTGCAGAGTCCCAAAACAGGCGTTTTCTGCCCATTACCGGCATATGGAAGAAACAGCAGTAAGCACAGGGAAATATCTGCTTCTAAATCCAAAACGCAGCTATCTAACAGAACGGTTGTCAATGTGTGCACTCAACTTCCAGAGTTAAACCCGTGTGTGGATTCAGCAGTCTGCAAACACTTTCTCTGCAGAGTCCCAAAACAGGCGTTTTCAGCCCATTACCGGCATATGGAAGAAACAGCAGTAAGCACAGGGAAATATCTGCTTCTAAATCCAAAACGCAGCTATCTAACAGAACGGTTGTCAATGTGTGCACTCAACTTCCAGAGTTAAACCCGTGTGTGGATTCAGCAGTCTGCAAACACTTTCTCTGCAGAGTCCCAAAACAGGCGTTTTCAGCCCATTACCGGCATATGGAAGAAACAGCAGTAAGCACAGGGAAATATCTGCTTCTAAATCCAAAACGCAGCTATCTAACAGAACGGTTGTCAATGTGTGCACTCAACTTCCAGAGTTAAACCCGTGTGTGGATTCAGCAGTCTGCAAACACTTTCTCTGCAGAGTCCCAAAACAGGCGTTTTCAGCACATTACCGGCATATGGAAGAAACAGCAGTAAGCACAGGGAAATATCTGCTTCTAAATCCAAAACGCAGCTATCTAACAGAACGGTTCTCAATGTGTGCACTCAACTTCCAGAGTTAAACCCGTGTGTGGATTCAGCAGTCTGCAAACACTTTCTCTGCAGAGTCCCAAAACAGGCGTTTTCAGCCCATTACCGGCATATGGAAGAAACAGCAGTAAGCACAGGGAAATATCTGCTTCTAAATCCAAAACGCAGCTATCTAACAGAACGGTTGTCAATGTGTGCACTCAACTTCCAGAGTTAAACCCGTGTGTGGATTCAGCAGTCTGCAAACACTTTCTCTGCAGAGTCCCAAAACAGGCGTTTTCAGCCCATTACCGGCATATGGAAGAAACAGCAGTAAGCACAGGGAAATATCTGCTTCTAAATCCAAAACGCAGCTATCTAACAGAACGGTTGTCAATGTGTGCACTCAACTTCCAGAGTTAAACCCGTGTGTGGATTCAGCAGTCTGCAAACACTTTCTCTGCAGATTCCCAAAACAGGCGTTTTCAGCCCATTACCGGCATATGGAAGAAACAGCAGTAAGACCAGGGAAATATCTGCTTCTAAATCCAAAACGCAGCTATCTAACAGAACGGTTGTCAATGTGTGCACTCAACTTCCAGAGTTAAACCCGTGTGTGGATTCAGCAGTCTGCAAACACTTTCTCTGCAGAGTCCCAAAACAGGCGTTTTCAGCCCATTACCGGCATATGGAAGAAACAGCAGTAAGCACAGGGAAATATCTGCTTCTAAATCCAAAACGCAGCTATCTAACAGAACGGTTGTCAATGTGTGCACTCAACTTCCAGAGTTAAACCCGTGTGTGGATTCAGCAGTCTGCAAACACTTTCTCTGCAGAGTCCCAAAACAGGCGTTTTCAGCCCATTACCGGCATATGGAAGAAACAGCAGTAAGCACAGGGAAATATCTGCTTCTAAATCCAAAACGCAGCTATCTAACAGAACGGTTGTCAATGTGTGCACTCAACTTCCAGAGTTAAACCCGTGTGTGGATTCAGCAGTCTGCAAACACTTTCTCTGCAGAGTCCCAAAACAGGCGTTTTCAGCCCATTACCGGCATATGGAAGAAACAGCAGTAAGCACAGGGAAATATCTGCTTCTAAATCCAAAACGCAGCTATCTAACAGAACGGTTGTCAATGTGTTCACTCAACTTCCAGAGTTAAACCCGTGTGTGGATTCAGCAGTCTGCAAACACTTTCTCTGCAGAGTCCCAAACCAGGCGTGTTCAGCCCATTACCGGCATATGGAAGAAACAGCAGTAAGCACAGGGAAATATCAGCTTCTAAATCCAAAACGCAGCTATCTAACCGAACGGTTGTCAATGTGTGCACTCAACTTCCAGAGGTAAACCCGTGTGTGGATTCAGCAGTCTGCAAACACTTTCTCTGCAGAGTCCCAAAACAGGCGTTTTCAGCCCATTACCGGCATATGGAAGAAACAGCAGTCAGCACAGGGAAATATCTACTTCTAAATCCAAAACGCAACTATCTAACAGAACGGTTGTCAATGTGTGCACTCAACTTCCAGAGTTAAACCCGTGTGTGGATTCAGCAGTCTGCAAACACTTTCTCTGCAGAGTCCCAAAACAGGCGTTTTCAGCCCATTACCGGCATATGGAAGAAACAGCAGTCAGCACAGGGAAATATCTGCTTCTAAATCCAAAACGCAGCTATCTAACAGAACGGTTGTCAATGTGTGCACTCAACTTCCAGAGGTAAACCCGTGTGTGGATTCAGCAGTCTGCAAACACTTTCTCTGCAGAGTCCCAAAACAGGCGTTTTCAGCCCATTACCGGCATATGGAAGAAACAGCAGTAAGCACAGGGAAATATCTGCTTCTAAATCCAAAACGCAGCTATCTAACAGAACGGTTGTCAATGTGTGCACTCAACTTCCAGAGGTAAACCCGTGTGTGGATTCAGCAGTCTGCAAACACTTTCTCTGCAGAGTCCCAAAACAGGCGTTGTCAGCCCATTACCGGCATATGGAAGAAACAGCAGTAAGCACAGGGAAATATCTGCTTCTAAATCCAAAACGCAGCTATCTAACAGAACGGTTGTCAATGTTTGCACTCAACTTCCAGAGTGAAACCCGTGTGTGGATTCAGCAGTCTGCACACACTTTCTCTGCAGAGTCCCAAAACAGGCGTTTTCAGCCCATTACCGGCATATGGAAGAAACAGCAGTAAGCACAGGGAAATATCTGCTTCTAAATCCAAAACGCAGCTATCTAACAGAACGGTTGTCAATGTGTGCACTCAACTTCCAGATTTAAACCCGTGTGTGGATTCAGCAGTCTGCAAACACTTTCTCTGCAGAGTCCCAAAACAGGCGTTTTCAGCCCGTTTCCGGCATATGGAAGAAACAGCAGTAAGCACAGGGAAATATCTGCTTCTAAATCCAAAACGCAGCTATCTAACAGAACGGTTGTCAATGTGTGCACTCAACTTCCAGAGTTAAACCCGTGTGTGGATTCAGCAGTCTGCAAACACTTTCTCTGCAGAGTCCCAAAACAGGCGTTTTCAGCCCATTACCGGCATATGGAAGAAACAGCGGTAAGCACAGGGAAATATCTGCTTCTAAATCCAAAACGCAGCTATCTAACAGAACGGTTGTCAATGTGTGCACTCAACTTCCAGAGTTAAACCCGTGTGTGGATTCAGCAGTCTGCAAACACTTTCTCTGCAGAGTCCCAAAACAGGCGTTTTCAGCCCATTACCGGCATATGGAAGAAACAGCAGTAAGCACAGGGAAATATCTGCTTCTAAATCCAAAACGCAGCCATCTAACAGAACGGTTGTCAATGTGTGCACTCAACTTCCAGAGTTAAACCCGTGTGTGAATTCAGCAGTCTGCAAACACTTTCTCTGCAGAGTCCCAAAACAGGCGTTTTCTGCCCATTACCGGCATATGGAAGAAACAGCAGTAAGCACAGGGAAATATCTGCTTCTAAATCCAAAACGCAGCTATCTAACAGAACGGTTGTCAATGTGTGCACTCAACTTCCAGAGTTAAACCCGTGTGTGGATTCAGCAGTCTGCAGACACTTTCTCTGCAGAGTCCCAAAACCGGCGTTTTCAGCCCATTACCGGCATATGGAAGAAACAGCAGTAAGCACAGGGAAATATCTGCTTCTAAATCCAAAACGCAGCTATCTAACAGAACGGTTGTCAATGTGTGCACTCAACTTCCAGAGTTAAACCCGTGTGTGGATTCAGCAGTCTGCAAACACTTTCTCTGCAGAGTCCCAAAACAGGCGTTTTCAGCCCATTACCGGCATATGGAAGAAACAGCAGTAAGCACAGGGAAATATCTGCTTCTAAATCCAAAAAGCAGCTATCTAACAGAACGGTTCTCAATGTGTGCACTCAACTTCCAGAGTTAAACCCGTGTGTGGATTCAGCAGTCTGCAAACACTTTCTCTGCAGAGTCCCAAAACAGGCGTTTTCAGCCCATTACCGGCATATGGAAGAAACAGCAGTAAGCACAGGGAAATATCTGCTTCTAAATCCAAAACGCAGCTATCTAACAGAACGGTTGTCAATGTGTGCACTCAACTTCCAGAGTTAAACCCGTGTGTGGATTCAGCAGTCTGCAAACACTTTCTCTGCAGAGTCCCAAAACAGGCGTTTTCAGCCCATTACCGGCATATGGAAGAAACAGCAGTAAGCACAGGGAATTATCTGCTTCTAAATCCAAAACGCAGCTATCTAACAGAACGGTTGTCAATGTGTGCACTCAACTTCCAGAGTTAAACCCGTGTGTGGATTCAGCAGTCTGCAAACACTTTCTCTGCAGAGTCCCAAAACAGGCGTTTTCAGCCCATTACCGGCATATGGAAGAAACAGCAGTAAGCACAGGGAAATATCTGCTTCTAAATCCAAAACGCAACTCTCTAACAGAACGGTTGTCAATGTGTGCACTCAACTTCCAGAGTTAAACCCGTGTGTGGATTCAGCAGTCTGCAAACACTTTCTCTGCAGAGTCCCAAAACAGGCGTTTTCAGCCCATTACCGGCATATGGAAGAAACAGCAGTAAGCACAGGGAAATATCTGCTTCTAAATCCAAAACGCAGCTATCTAACAGAACGGTTGTCAATGTGTGCACTCAACTTCCAGAGTTAAACCCGTGTGTGGATTCAGCAGTCTGCAAACACTTTCTCTGCAGAGTCCCAAAACAGGCGTTTTCAGCCCATTACCGGCATATGGAAGAAACAGCAGTAAGCACAGGGAAATATCTGCTTCTAAATCCAAAACGCAGCTATCTAACAGAACGGTTGTCAATGTGTGCACTCAACTTCCAGAGTTAAACCCGTGTGTGGATTCAGCAGTCTGCAAACACTTTCTCTGCAGAGTCCCAAAACAGGCGTTTTCAGCCCATTACCGGCATATGGAAGAAACAGCAGTAAGCACAGGGAATTATCTGCTTCTAAATCCAAAACGCAGCTATCTAACAGAACGGTTGTCAATGTGTGCACTCAACTTCCAGAGTTAAACCCGTGTGTGGATTCAGCAGTCTGCAAACACTTTCTCTGCAGAGTCCCAAAACAGGCGTTTTCAGCCCATTACCGGCATATGGAAGAAACAGCAGTAAGCACAGGGAAATATCTGCTTCTAAATCCAAAACGCAACTATCTAACAGAACGGTTGTCAATGTGTGCACTCAACTTCCAGAGTTAAACCCGTGTGTGGATTCAGCAGTCTGCAAACACTTTCTCTGCAGAGTCCCAAAACAGGCGTTTTCAGCCCATTACCGGCATATGGAAGAAACAGCAGTAAGCACAGGGAAATATCTGCTTCTAAATCCAAAACGCAGCTATCTAACAGAACGGTTGTCAATGTGTGCACTCAACTTCCAGAGTTAAACCCGTGTGTGGATTCAGCAGTCTGCAAACACTTTCTCTGCAGAGTCCCAAAACAGGCGTTTTCAGCCCATTACCGGCATATGGAAGAAACAGCAGTAAGCACAGGGAAATATCTGCTTCTAAATCCAAAACGCAGCTATCTAACAGAACGGTTGTCAATGTGTTCACTCAACTTCCAGAGTTAAACCCGTGTGTGGATTCAGCAGTCTGCAAACACTTTCTCTGCAGAGTCCCAAAACAGGCGTTTTCAGCCCATTACCGGCATATGGAAGAAACAGCAGTAAGCTCAGGGAAATATCTGCTTCTAAATCCAAAACGCAGCTATCTAACAGAACGGTTGTCAATGTGTGCACTCAACTTCCGGAGTTAAACCCGTGTGTGGATTCAGCAGTCTGCAAACACTTTCTCTGCAGAGTCCCAAAACAGGCGTTTTCAGCCCATTACCGGCATATGGAAGAAACAGCAGTAAGCACAGGGAAATATCTGCTTCTAAATCCAAAACGCAGCTATCTAACAGAACGGTTGTCAATGTGTGCACTCAACTTCCAGAGGTAAACCCGTGTGTGGATTCAGCAGTCTGCAAACACTTTCTCTGCAGAGTCCCAAAACAGGCGTTTTCAGCCCATTACCGGCATATGGAAGAAACAGCAGTCAGCACAGGGAAATATCTGCTTCTAAATCCAAAACGCAACTATCTAACAGAACGGTTGTCAATGTGTGCACTCAACTTCCAGAGTTAAACCCGTGTGTGGATTCAGCAGTCTGCAAACACTTTCTCTGCAGAGTCCCAAAACAGGCGTTTTCAGCCCATTACCGGCATATGGAAGAAACAGCAGTCAGCACAGGGAAATATCTGCTTCTAAATCCAAAACGCAGCTATCTAACAGAACGGTTGTCAATGTGTGCACTCAACTTCCAGAGTTAAACCCGTGTGTGGATTCAGCAGTCTGCAAACACTTTCTCTGCAGAGTCCCAAAACAGGCGTTTTCAGCCCATTACCGGCATATGGAAGAAACAGCAGTAAGCACAGGGAAATATCTGCTTCTAAATCCAAAACGCAGCTATCTAACAGAACGGTTGTCAATGTGTGCACTCAACTTCCAGAGTTAAACCCGTGTGTGGATTCAGCAGTCTGCAAACACTTTCTCTGCAGAGTCCCAAAACAGGCGTTTTCAGCCCATTACCGGCATATGGAAGAAACAGCAGTAAGCACAGGGAAATATCTGCTTCTAAATCCAAAACGCAGCTATCTAACAGAACGGTTGTCAATGTGTGCACTCAACTTCCGGAGTTAAACCCGTGTGTGGATTCAGCAGTCTGCAAACACTTTCTCTGCAGAGTCCCAAACCAGGCGTTTTCAGCCCATTACCGGCATATGGAAGAAACAGCAGTAAGCACAGGGAAATATCTGCTTCTAAATCCAAAACGCAGCTATCTAACAGAACGGTTGTCAATGTGTGCACTCAACTTCCAGAGGTAAACCCGTGTGTGGATTCAGCAGTCTGCAAACACTTTCTCTGCAGAGTCCCAAAACAGGCGTTTTCAGCCCATTACCGGCATATGGAAGAAACAGCAGTCAGCACAGGGAAATATCTGCTTCTAAATCCAAAACGCAACTATCTAACAGAACGGTTGTCAATGTGTGCAGTCAACTTCCAGAGTTAAACCCGTGTGTGGATTCAGCAGTCTGCAAACACTTTCTCTGCAGAGTCCCAAAACAGGCGTTTTCAGCCCATTACCGGCATATGGAAGAAACAGCAGTCAGCACAGGGAAATATCTGCTTCTAAATCCAAAACGCAGCTATCTAACAGAACGGTAGTCAATGTGTGCACTCAACTTCCAGAGGTAAACCCGTGTGTGGATTCAGCAGTCTGCAAACACTTTCTGGGCAGTGTCTCAAAACAGGCATTTTCAGCCCCATACCGGCATATGGAAGAAAGGGCAGTAAGCACAGGGAAATATCTGCTTCTAAATCCAAAACGCAGCTATCTAACAGAACGGTTGTCAATGTGTGCACTCAACTTCCAGAGTTAAACCCGTGTGTGGATTCAGCAGTCTGCAAACACTTTCTGTGCAGAATCTCAAAACAGGCCTTTCCGGCCCAGTACCGGCATATATAAGAAAGAGCAGTAAGTCTGCGTCGAAAACTCAGAAGAAACGTTTCTTTCAAACTGCTCGGCCGTGTGTTCTTTGACTTAAGGGAGTTGAATCTGTGTTTAGTTTCATCGAGATAGAAACACGTTTATTCTAGGAACTGTCTTTGGATATTCCAGAATGAAGGGGAGTATATGCTGTAAAGAGAAATATCTGTTTCTAAAACCAAAATGGATCTATCTAGCACAGTGGTTGTGAATGTGTGCCTTCGGCTTAAAGAGGTAAACTGCTCTTCTCATGCAGCACTTTAGAAACCCTTTCTATGGAAATTCTCATACAGACCTTTCCAGCAAAACACCAGCCTAAAGGAAATAGCAGTAAGACTGCATCTTTAACATGGAAGAAACTGTTTTCAAACTGCTCTGCTGTGTGTTCATTCGTATAAGAGACTTGAATATATGTTCAGATTCAGCTAGTTAGCAACACGTTTCTTCCAGGAGCTGTGTTTGCCTATTCCAGAGTATACTGGAGTATAAGATGTAAAGACAAATGTCTCGTTCCAAAAGAAAAACGGATGATCTAATGGAATGGTTGTCAATGTGTGCATTCAACTTACTGAGCTAAACTGCTGTTTGTATGCAGCAGTTTAGAAAACATTTCTGTGTAGATTCTCAGACATTTCCAGCAAAATACTGGCCTATAAGGAATAGCAGTAAGACTGCGTCTAAAACTCAGAGGGAACGTTTCTTTCAAACTGCTCTGCAGTGTGTTCGTTCACCCAAGGTCGTTGAATCTATGTTTGGATTCAGCGATTTTGAAACACGTTTATTCTAGGAGCTGCATTTCGATATTCCAGAGTGTATGGGAGTAAATGCTGTAAAGAGAAATATCTGTTTCTAAAACCAAAACGGAGCTATCTAACAGAATGGTTGTGAATGTGTGCATTCAACTTAAAGGGTTAATCCGCTCTTCTTAGGCAGCAGTTTAGAAACCCTTTATATGCAAATTCTAAAATCAACATTTGCAGCAAAACACCAGCCTAAAAGAAGTAGCAGTAAGACTGCATCTATAACATAGAAGAAACGTTTTCTTCAAAATGCTCTGCTCTGTGTTCATTCACCTAAGAGTCTTGAGTATATGTTCAGATTCAGCGAGAAAGAAACACGATTCTTCCAGGAGCTGCATTTGCATATTCCAGAGTGTACTGGAGTATAAGGTTTAAAGTGAAATATCTGGTTCTAAAACAAACACGGAGCCGTCTAACAGAATGGTTGTCACTGTGTGCGTTCAGCTTGTTGAGATAAACTGTTGTTTCTGTGCAGCAGTTTAGAAAAGCTTTTTGTGCAGATTCTAAAACAGAAATTCCCAGCAAAATACCGGCCTCTAAGAAATATCAATAAGACTGCGTCTAAAACTCAAATAAAACGTTTCTTTCAAACTGCTGTGCTGTGTGTTCCTTCGCCTAAGGGAGATGTATCTGTTTTAGATTCAGCCACTTAGAAACACGTCTATTCTGGGAGCTGTGTTTGGCTATTCCAGAATGAATGGGAGTATATGCTGTAACTAGAAACATAGGCTTCTAAAACCAAAACGGAGCTAGCTAACAGAATGATAGTGAATGAGGGCATTCAACTTAACGAATTAAAATGCTCCACTTATGCAGCAGTTTACAAACCATTTATATGGAAATTCTAAAACCAACACTTACAGGAAAACACCAGCCTAAAAGCAATAGCAGAAACAGTGCATTTATAACATGGAAGAAATGTTTTTTTCAAACTGCTCTGCTGTGTGTTCATTCACCTAACAGACTTCAAAATATGCTCAGACTCAGCGAGTTACAAACACGTTTCTCCCAGAAGCTGCGTTTGCATATATCAGAGTGTACTGGGGTACAAAATGTAAAGAGAAATATCTGATTATACTTAGAAACCCGTTTCTTTTAGGAGGTGTGTTTGGATATTCCAGAGTGAATGAGAGTGTATGCTGTAAAGAGAAATACCTGCTTCTAAAACCAAAAGGCAGCTATCTACCTGAATGGTTGTCAATGCGTGCATTCACCTTCCAGAGTTGAACTCGTGTGTGGATTCAGCAGTCTGCAAACACTTTCTGTGCAGAGTCTCAAAACAGGCATTTTCAGCCCAATACCGGCATATGGAAGAAAGGGCAGTAAGCACAGGGAAATATCTGCTTCTAAATCCAAAACGCAGCTATCTAACAGAACGGTTGTCAACGTGTGCACTCAACTTCCAGAGTTAAACCCGTGTGTGGATTCAGCAGTCTGCAAACACTTTCTCTGCAGAGTCCCAAAGCAGGCGTTTTCAGCCCATTACCGGCATATGGAAGAAACAGCAGTAAGCACAGGGAAATATCTGCTTCTATATCCAAAACGCAGCCATCTAACAGAACGGTTGTCAATGTGTGCACTCAACTTCCAGAGTTAAACCCGTGTGTGGATTCAGCAGTCTGCAAACACTTTCTCTGCAGAGTCCCAAAACAGGCGTTTTCAGCCCATTACCGGCATATGGAAGAAACAGCAGTAAGCACAGGGAAATATCTGCTTCTAAATCCAAAACGCAGCTATCTAACAGAACGGTTGTCAATGTGTGCACTCAACTTCCAGAGGTAAACCCGTGTGTGGATTCAGCAGTCTGCAAACACTTTCTCTGCAGAGTCCCAAAACAGGCGTTTTCAGCCCATTACCGGCATATGGAAGAAACAGCAGTAAGCACAGGGAAATATCTGCTTCTAAATCCAAAACGCAGCCATCTAACAGAACGGTTGTCAATGTGTGCACTCAACTTCCAGAGTTAAACCCGTGTGTGGATTCAGCAGTCTGCAAACACTTTCTCTGCAGAGTCCCAAAACAGGCGTTTTCAGCCCATTACCGGCATATGGAAGAAACAGCAGTAAGCACAGGGAAATATCTGCTTCTAAATCCAAAACGCAGCTATCTAACAGAACGGTTGTCAATGTGTGCACTCAACTTCCAGAGTTAAACCCGTGTGTGGATTCAGCAGTCTGCAAACACTTTCTCTGCAGAGTCCCAAAACAGGCGTTTTCAGCCCATTACCGGCATATGGAAGAAACAGCAGTAAGCACAGGGAAATATCTGCTTCTAAATCCAAAACGCAGCTATCTAACAGAACGGTTGTCAATGTGTGCACTCAACTTCCAGAGTTAAACCCGTGTGTGGATTCAGCAGTCTGCAAACACTTTCTCTGCAGAGTCCCAAAACAGGCGTTTTCAGCCCATTACCGGCATATGGAAGAAACAGCAGTAAGCACAGGGAAATATCTGCTTCTAAATCCAAAACGCAGCTATCTAACAGAACGGTTGTCAATGTGTGCACTCAACTTCCAGAGTCAAAGCCCTGTGTGGATTCAGCAGTCTGCAAACACTTTCTCTGCAGAGTCTCAAAACAGGCGTTTTCAGCCCCATACCGGCATATGGAAGAAAGGGCAGTAAGCACAGGGAAATATCTGCTTCTAAATCCAAAACGCAGCTATCTAACAGAACGGTTGTCAATGTGTGCACTCAACTTCCAGAGTTAAACCCGTGTGTGGATTCAGCAGTCTGCAAACACTTTCTGGGCAGAGTCTCAAAACAGGCATTTTCAGCCCCATACCGGCATATGGAAGAAAGGGCAGTAAGCACAGGGAAATATCTGCTTCTAAATCCAAAACGCAGCTATCTAACAGAACGGTTGTCAATGTGTGCACTCAACTTCCAGAGTTAAACCCGTGTGTGGATTCAGCAGTCTGCAAACACTTTCTGTGCAGAATCTCAAAATAGGCCTTTCCGGCCCAGTACCGGCATATATAAGAAAGAGCAGTAAGACTGCGTCGAAAACTCAGAAGAAACGTTTCTTTCAAACTGCTCGGCCGTGTGTTCTTTGACTTAAGGGAGTTGAATCTGTGTTTAGTTTCATCGAGGTAGAAACACGTTTATTCTAGGAACTGTCTTTGGATATTCCAGAATGAAGGGGAGTATATGCTGTAAAGAGAAATATCTGTTTCTAAAACCAAAATGGATCTCTCTAGCACAGTGGTTGTGAATGTGTGCCTTCGGCTTAAAGAGGTAAACTGCTCTTCTCATGCAGCACTTTAGATACCCTTTCTATGCAAATTCTCATACAGACCTTTCCAGCAAAACACCAGCCTAAAGGAAATAGCAGTAAGACTGCATCTTTAACATGGAAGAAACTGTTTTCAAACTGCTCTGCTGTGTGTTCATTCGTATAAGAGACTTGAATATATGTTCAGATTCAGCTAGTTAGCAACACGTTTCTTCCAGGAGCTGTGTTTGCCTATTCCAGAGTATACTGGAGTATAAGATGTAAAGACAAATGTCTCGTTCCAAAAGAAAAACGGATGATCTAATGGAATGGTTGTCAATGTGTGCATTCAACTTACTGAGCTAAACTGCTGTTTGTATGCAGCAGTTTAGAAAACATTTCTGTGTAGATTCTCAGACATTTCCAGCAAAATACTGGCCTATAAGGAATAGCAGTAAGACTGCGTCTAAAACTCAGAGGGAACGTTTCTTTCAAACTGCTCTGCAGTGTGTTCGTTCACCCAAGGTCGTTGAATCTATGTTTGGATTCAGCGATTTTGAAACACGTTTATTCTAGGAGCTGCATTTCGATATTCCAGAGTGTATGGGAGTAAATGCTGTAAAGAGAAATATCTGTTTCTAAAACCAAAACGGAACTATCTAACAGAATGGTTGTGAATGTGTGCATTCAACTTAAAGGGTTAATCCGCTCTTCTTAGGCAGCAGTTTAGAAACCCTTTATATGCAAATTCTAAAATCAACATTTGCAGCAAAACACCAGCCTAAAAGAAGTAGCAGTAAGACTGCATCTATAACATAGAAGAAACGTTTTCTTCAAAATGCTCTGCTCTGTGTTCATTCACCTAAGAGTCTTGAGTATATGTTCAGATTCAGCGAGAAAGAAACACGATTCTTCCAGGAGCTGCATTTGCATATTCCAGAGTGTACTGGAGTATAAGGTTTAAAGTGAAATATCTGGTTCTAAAACAAACACGGAGCCGTCTAACAGAATGGTTGTCACTGTGTGCGTTCAGCTTGTTGAGATAAACTGTTGTTTCTGTGCAGCAGTTTAGAAAAGCTTTTTGTGCAGATTCTAAAACAGAAATTCCCAGCAAAATACCGGCCTCTAAGAAATATCAATAAGACTGCGTCTAAAACTCAAATAAAACGTTTCTTTCAAACTGCTGTGCTGTGTGTTCCTTCGCCTAAGGGAGATGTATCTGTTTTAGATTCAGCCACTTAGAAACACGTCTATTCTGGGAGCTGTGTTTGGCTATTCCAGAATGAATGGGAGTATATGCTGTAACTAGAAACATAGGCTTCTAAAACCAAAACGGAGCTAGCTAACAGAATGATAGTGAATGAGGGCATTCAACTTAACGAATTAAAATGCTCCACTTATGCAGCAGTTTACAAACCATTTATATGGAAATTCTAAAACCAACACTTACAGGAAAACACCAGCCTAAAAGCAATAGCAGAAACAGTGCATTTATAACATGGAAGAAATGTTTTTTTCAAACTGCTCTGCTGTGTGTTCATTCACCTAACAGACTTCAAAATATGCTCAGACTCAGCGAGTTACAAACACGTTTCTCCCAGAAGCTGCGTTTGCATATATCAGAGTGTACTGGGGTACAAAATGTAAAGAGAAATATCTGATTATACTTAGAAACCCGTTTCTTTTAGGAGGTGTGTTTGGATATTCCAGAGTGAATGAGAGTGTATGCTGTAAAGAGAAATACCTGCTTCTAAAACCAAAAGGCAGCTATCTACCTGAATGGTTGTCAATGCGTGCATTCACCTTCCAGAGTTGAACTCGTGTGTGGATTCAGTAGTCTGCAAACACTTTCTGTGCAGAGTCTCAAAACAGGCATTTTCAGCCCAATACCGGCATATGGAAGAAAGGGCAGTAAGCACAGGGAAATATCTGCTTCTAAATCCAAAACGCAGCTATCTAACAGAACGGTTGTCAACGTGTGCACTCAAATTCCAGAGTTAAACCCGTGTGTGGATTCAGCAGTCTGCAAACACTTTCTCTGCAGAGTCCCAAAGCAGGCGTTTTCAGCCCATTACCGGCATATGGAAGAAACAGCAGTAAGCACAGGGAAATATCTGCTTCTAAATCCAAAACGCAGCCATCTAACAGAACGGTTGTCAATGTGTGCACTCAACTTCCAGAGTTAAACCCGTGTGTGGATTCAGCAGTCTGCAAACACTTTCTCTGCAGAGTCCCAAAACAGGCGTTTTCAGCCCATTACCGGCATATGGAAGAAACAGCAGTAAGCACAGGGAAATATCTGCTTCTAAATCCAAAACGCAGCTATCTAACAGAACGGTTGTCAATGTGTGCACTCAACTTCCAGAGTTAAACCCGTGTGTGGATTCAGCAGTCTGCAAACACTTTCTCTGCAGAGTCCCAAAACAGGCGTTTTCAGCCCATTACCGGCATATGGAAGAAACAGCAGTAAGCACAGGGAAATATCTGCTTCTAAATCCAAAACGCAGCTATCTAACAGAACGGTTGTCAATGTGTGCACTCAACTTCCAGAGTTAAACCCGTGTGTGGATTCAGCAGTCTGCAAACACTTTCTCTGCAGAGTCCCAAAACAGGCGTTTTCAGCCCATTACCGGCATATGGAAGAAACAGCAGTAAGCACAGGGAAATATCTGCTTCTAAATCCAAAACGCAGCTATCTAACAGAACGGTTGTCAATGTGTGCACTCAACTTCCAGAGTTAAACCCGTGTGTGGATTCAGCAGTCTGCAAACACTTTCTGGGCAGAGTCTCAAAACAGGCATTTTCAGCCCCATACCGGCATATGGAAGAAAGGGCAGTAAGACTGCGTCGAAAACTCAGAAGAAACGTTTCTTTCAAACTGCTCGGCCGTGTGTTCTTTGACTTAAGGGAGTTGAATCTGTGTTTAGTTTCATCGAGGTAGAAACACGTTTATTCTAGGAACTGTCTTTGGATATTCCAGAATGAAGGGGAGTATATGCTGTAAAGAGAAATATCTGTTTCTAAAACCAAAATGGATCTCTCTAGCACAGTGGTTGTGAATGTGTGCCTTCGGCTTAAAGAGGTAAACTGCTCTTCTCATGCAGCACTTTAGATACCCTTTCTATGCAAATTCTCATACAGACCTTTCCAGCAAAACACCAGCCTAAAGGAAATAGCAGTAAGACTGCATCTTTAACATGGAAGAAACTGTTTTCAAACTGCTCTGCTGTGTGTTCATTCGTATAAGAGACTTGAATATATGTTCAGATTCAGCTAGTTAGCAACACGTTTCTTCCAGGAGCTGTGTTTGCCTATTCCAGAGTATACTGGAGTATAAGATGTAAAGACAAATGTCTCGTTCCAAAAGAAAAACGGATGATCTAATGGAATGGTTGTCAATGTGTGCATTCAACTTACTGAGCTAAACTGCTGTTTGTATGCAGCAGTTTAGAAAACATTTCTGTGTAGATTCTCAGACATTTCCAGCAAAATACTGGCCTATAAGGAATAGCAGTAAGACTGCGTCTAAAACTCAGAGGGAACGTTTCTTTCAAACTGCTCTGCAGTGTGTTCGTTCACCCAAGGTCGTTGAATCTATGTTTGGATTCAGCGATTTTGAAACACGTTTATTCTAGGAGCTGCATTTCGATATTCCAGAGTGTATGGGAGTAAATGCTGTAAAGAGAAATATCTGTTTCTAAAACCAAAACGGAGCTATCTAACAGAATGGTTGTGAATGTGTGCATTCAACTTAAAGGGTTAATCCGCTCTTCTTAGGCAGCAGTTTAGAAACCCTTTATATGCAAATTCTAAAATCAACATTTGCAGCAAAACACCAGCCTAAAAGAAGTAGCAGTAAGACTGCATCTATAACATAGAAGAAACGTTTTCTTCAAAATGCTCTGCTCTGTGTTCATTCACCTAAGAGTCTTGAGTATATGTTCAGATTCAGCGAGAAAGAAACACGATTCTTCCAGGAGCTGCATTTGCATATTCCAGAGTGTACTGGAGTATAAGGTTTAAAGTGAAATATCTGGTTCTAAAACAAACACGGAGCCGTCTAACAGAATGGTTGTCACTGTGTGCGTTCAGCTTGTTGAGATAAACTGTTGTTTCTGTGCAGCAGTTTAGAAAAGCTTTTTGTGCAGATTCTAAAACAGAAATTCCCAGCAAAATACCGGCCTCTAAGAAATATCAATAAGACTGCGTCTAAAACTCAAATAAAACGTTTCTTTCAAACTGCTGTGCTGTGTGTTCCTTCGCCTAAGGGAGATGTATCTGTTTTAGATTCAGCCACTTAGAAACACGTCTATTCTGGGAGCTGTGTTTGGCTATTCCAGAATGAATGGGAGTATATGCTGTAACTAGAAACATAGGCTTCTAAAACCAAAACGGAGCTAGCTAACAGAATGATAGTGAATGAGGGCATTCAACTTAACGAATTAAAATGCTCCACTTATGCAGCAGTTTACAAACCATTTATATGGAAATTCTAAAACCAACACTTACAGGAAAACACCAGCCTAAAAGCAATAGCAGAAACAGTGCATTTATAACATGGAAGAAATGTTTTTTTCAAACTGCTCTGCTGTGTGTTCATTCACCTAACAGACTTCAAAATATGCTCAGACTCAGCGAGTTACAAACACGTTTCTCCCAGAAGCTGCGTTTGCATATATCAGAGTGTACTGGGGTACAAAATGTAAAGAGAAATATCTGATTATACTTAGAAACCCGTTTCTTTTAGGAGGTGTGTTTGGATATTCCAGAGTGAATGAGAGTGTATGCTGTAAAGAGA
This sequence comes from Aotus nancymaae, assembly GCF_030222135.1. Classification (NCBI taxonomy): domain Eukaryota; kingdom Metazoa; phylum Chordata; class Mammalia; order Primates; family Aotidae; genus Aotus; species Aotus nancymaae. The sequence continues at coordinate 86,769 of NW_026988671.1, forward strand.
AATACCTGCTTCTAAAACCAAAAGGCAGTTATCTACCTGAATGGTTGTCAATGCGTGCATTCACCTTCCAGAGTTGAACTCGTGTGTGGATTCAGCAGTCTGCAAACACTTTCTGTGCAGAGTCTCAAAACAGGCATTTTCAGCCCAATACCGGCATATGGAAGAAAGGGCAGTAAGCACAGGGAAATATCTGCTTCTAAATCCAAAACGCAGCTATCTAACAGAACGGTTGTCAACGTGTGCACTCAACTTCCAGAGTTAAACCCGTGTGTGGATTCAGCAGTCTGCAAACACTTTCTCTGCAGAGTCCCAAAGCAGGCGTTTTCAGCCCATTACCGGCATATGGAAGAAACAGCAGTAAGCACAGGGAAATATCTGCTTCTATATCCAAAACGCAGCCATCTAACAGAACGGTTATCAATGTGTGCACTCAACTTCCAGAGTTAAACCCGTGTGTGGATTCAGCAGTCTGCAAACACTTTCTCTGCAGAGTCCCAAAACAGGCGTTTTCAGCCCATTACCGGCATATGGAAGAAACAGCAGTAAGCACAGGGAAATATCTGCTTCTAAATCCAAAACGCAGCTATCTAACAGAACGGTTGTCAATGTGTGCACTCAACTTCCAGAGTTAAACCCGTGTGTGGATTCAGCAGTCTGCAAACACTTTCTCTGCAGAGTCCCAAAACAGGCGTTTTCAGCCCATTACCGGCATATGGAAGAAACAGCAGTAAGCACAGGGAAATATCTGCTTCTAAATCCAAAACGCAGCTATCTAACAGAACGGTTGTCAATGTGTGCACTCAACTTCCAGAGGTAAACCCGTGTGTGGATTCAGCAGTCTGCAAACACTTTCTCTGCAGAGTCCCAAAACAGGCGTTTTCAGCCCATTACCGGCATATGGAAGAAACAGCAGTAAGCACAGGGAAATATCTGCTTCTAAATCCAAAACGCAGCTATCTAACAGAACGGTTGTCAATGTGTGCACTCAACTTCCAGAGTTAAACCCGTGTGTGGATTCAGCAGTCTGCAAACACTTTCTCTGCAGAGTCCCAAAACAGGCGTTTTCAGCCCATTACCGGCATATGGAAGAAACAGCAGTAAGCACAGGGAAATATCTGCTTCTAAATCCAAAACGCAGCTATCTAACAGAACGGTTGTCAATGTGTGCACTCAACTTCCAGAGTTAAACCGGTGTGTGGATTCAGCAGTCTGCAAACACTTTCTCTGCAGAGTCCCAAAACAGGCGTTTTCAGCCCATTACCGGCATATGGAAGAAACAGCAGTAAGCACAGGGAAATATCTGCTTCTAAATCCAAAACGCAGCTATCTAACAGAACGGTTGTCAATGTGTGCACTCAACTTCCAGAGTTAAACCCGTGTGTGGATTCAGCAGTCTGCAAACACTTTCTCTGCAGAGTCCCAAAACAGGCGTTTTCAGCCCATTACCGGCATATGGAAGAAACAGCAGTAAGCACAGGGAAATATCTGCTTCTAAATCCAAAACGCAGCTATCTAACAGAACGGTTGTCAATGTGTGCACTCAACTTCCAGAGTTAAACCCGTGTGTGGATTCAGCAGTCTGCAAACACTTTCTCTGCAGAGTCCCAAAACAGGCGTTTTCAGCCCATTACCGGCATATGGAAGAAACAGCAGTAAGCGCAGGGAAATATCTGCTTCTAAATCCAAAACGCAGCTATCTAACAGAACGGTTGTCAATGTGTGCACTCAACTTCCAGAGTTAAACCCGTGTGTGGATTCAGCAGTCTGCAAACACTTTCTCTGCAGAGTCCCAAAACAGGCGTTTTCAGCCCATTACCGGCATATGGAAGAAACAGCAGTAAGCGCAGGGAAATATCTGCTTCTAAATCCAAAACGCAGCTATCTAACAGAACGGTTGTCAATGTGTGCACTCAACTTCCAGAGTTAAACCCGTGTGTGGATTCAGCAGTCTGCAAACACTTTCTCTGCAGAGTCCCAAAACAGGCGTTTTCAGCCCATTACCGGCATATGGAAGAAACAGCAGTAAGCACAGGGAAATATCTGCTTCTAAATCCAAAACGCAGCTATCTAACAGAACGGTTGTCAATGTGTGCACTCAACTTCCAGAGTTAAACCCGTGTGTGGATTCAGCAGTCTGCAAACACTTTCTCTGCAGAGTCCCAAAACAGGCGTTTTCAGCCCATTACCAGCATATGGAAGAAACAGCAGTCAGCACAGGGAAATATCTGCTTCTAAATCCAAAACGCAGCTATCTAACAGAACGGTTGTCAATGTGTGCACTCAACTTCCAGAGTTAAACCCGTGTGTGGATTCAGCAGTCTGCAAACACTTTCTCTGCAGAGTCCCAAAACAGGCGTTTTCAGCCCATTACCGGCATATGGAAGAAACAGCAGTAAGCACAGGGAAATATCTGCTTCTAAATCCAAAACGCAGCTATCTAACAGAACGGTTGTCAATGTGTGCACTCAACTTCCAGAGTTAAACCCGTGTGTGGATTCAGCAGTCTGCAAACACTTTCTCTGCAGAGTCCCAAAACAGGCGTTTTCAGCCCATTACCGGCATATGGAAGAAACAGCAGTAAGCACAGGGAAATATCTGCTTCTAAATCCAAAACGCAGCTATCTAACAGAACGGTTGTCAATGTGTGCACTCAACTTCCAGAGTTAAACCCGTGTGTGGATTCAGCAGTCTGCAAACACTTTCTCTGCAGAGTCCCAAAACAGGCGTTTTCAGCCCATTACCGGCATATGGAAGAAACAGCAGTAAGCCCAGGGAAATATCTGCTTCTAAATCCAAAACGCAGCTATCTAACAGAACGGTTGTCAATGTGTGCACTCAACTTCCAGAGTTAAACCCGTGTGTGGATTCAGCAGTCTGCAAACACTTTCTCTGCAGAGTCCCAAAACAGGCGTTTTCAGCCCATTACCGGCATATGGAAGAAACAGCAGTAAGCACAGGGAAATATCTGCTTCTAAATCCAAAACGCAGCTATCTAACAGAACGGTTGTCAATGTGTGCACTCAACTTCCAGAGTTAAACCCGTGTGTGGATTCAGCAGTCTGCAAACACTTTCTCTGCAGAGTCCCAAAACAGGCGTTTTCAGCCCATTACCGGCATATGGAAGAAACAGCAGTCAGCACAGGGAAATATCTGCTTCTAAATCCAAAACGCAGCTATCTAAGAGAACGGTTGTCAATGTGTTCACTCAACTTCCAGAGGTAAACCCGTGTGTGGATTCAGCAGTCTGCAAACACTTTCTCTGCAGAGTCCCAAAACAGGCGTTTTCAGCCCATTACCGGCATATGGAAGAAACAGCAGTAAGCACAGGGAAATATCTGCTTCTAAATCCAAAACGCAGCTATCTAACAGAACGGTTGTCAATGTGTGCACTCAACTTCCGGAGTTAAACCCGTCTGTGGATTCAGCAGTCTGCAAACACTTTCTCTGCAGAGTCCCAAAACAGGCGTTTTCAGCCCATTACCGGCATATGGAAGAAACAGCAGTAAGCACAGGGAAATATCTGCTTCTAAATCCAAAACGCAGCTATCTAACAGAACGGTTGTCAATGTGTGCACTCAACTTCCAGAGGTAAACCCGTGTGTGGATTCAGCAGTCTGCAAACACTTTCTCTGCAGAGTCCCAAAACAGGCGTTTTCAGCCCATTACCGGCATATGGAAGAAACAGCAGTCAGCACAGGGAAATATCTGCTTCTAAATCCAAAACGCAACTATCTAACAGAACGGTTGTCAATGTGTGCACTCAACTTCCAGAGTTAAACCCGTGTGTGGATTCAGCAGTCTGCAAACACTTTCTCTGCAGAGTCCCAAAACAGGCGTTTTCAGCCCATTACCGGCATATGGAAGAAACAGCAGAAAGCACAGGGAAATATCTGCTTCTAAATCCAAAACGCAGCTATTTAACCGAACGGTTGTCAATGTGTGCACTCAACTTCCAGAGTTAAACCCATGTGTGGATTCAGCAGTCTGCAAACATCTTCTCTGCAGAGTCCCAAAACAGGCGTTTTCAGCCCATTACCGGCATATGGAAGAAACAGCAGTCAGCACAGGGAAATATCTGCTTCTAAATCCAAAACGCAGCTATCTAACAGAACGGTTGTCAATGTGTGCACTCAACTTCCAGAGTTAAACCCGTGTGTGGATTCAGCAGTCTGCAAACACTTTCTCTGCAGAGTCCCAAAACAGGCGTTTTCAGCCCATTACCGGCATATGGAAGAAACAGCAGTAAGCACAGGGAAATATCTGCTTCTAAATCCAAAACGCAGCTATCTAACAGAACGGTTGTCAATGTGTGCACTCCAACTTCCAGAGTTAAACCCGTGTGTGGATTCAGCAGTCTGCAAACACTTTCTCTGCAGAGTCCCAAAACAGGCGTTTTCAGCCCATTACCGGCATATGGAAGAAACAGCAGTAAGCACAGGGAAATATCTGCTTCTAAATCCAAAACGCAGCTATCTAACAGAACGGTTGTCAATGTGTGCACTCAACTTCCAGAGTTAAACCCGTGTGTGGATTCAGCAGTCTGCAAACACTTTCTCTGCAGAGTCCCAAAACAGGCGTTTTCAGCCCATTACCGGCATATGGAAGAAACAGCAGTAAGCACAGGGAAATATCTGCTTCTAAATCCAAAACGCAGCTATCTAACAGAACGGTTGTCAATGTGTGCACTCAACTTCCAGAGTTAAACCCGTGTGTGGATTCAGCAGTCTGCAAACACTTTCTCTGCAGAGTCCCAAAACAGGCGTTTTCAGCCCATTACCGGCATATGGAAGAAACAGCAGTCAGCACAGGGAAATATCTGCTTCTAAATCCAAAACGCAGCTATCTAAGAGAACGGTTGTCAATGTGTTCACTCAACTTCCAGAGGTAAACCCGTGTGTGGATTCAGCAGTCTGCAAACACTTTCTCTGCAGAGTCCCAAAACAGGCGTTTTCAGCCCATTACCGGCATATGGAAGAAACAGCAGTAAGCACAGGGAAATATCTGCTTCTAAATCCAAAACGCAGCTATCTAACAGAACGGTTGTCAATGTGTGCACTCAACTTCCGGAGTTAAACCCGTCTGTGGATTCAGCAGTCTGCAAACACTTTCTCTGCAGAGTCCCAAAACAGGCGTTTTCAGCCCATTACCGGCATATGGAAGAAACAGCAGTAAGCACAGGGAAATATCTGCTTCTAAATCCAAAACGCAGCTATCTAACAGAACGGTTGTCAATGTGTGCACTCAACTTCCAGAGGTAAACCCGTGTGTGGATTCAGCAGTCTGCAAACACTTTCTCTGCAGAGTCCCAAAACAGGCGTTTTCAGCCCATTACCGGCATATGGAAGAAACAGCAGTCAGCACAGGGAAATATCTGCTTCTAAATCCAAAACGCAACTATCTAACAGAACGGTTGTCAATGTGTGCACTCAACTTCCAGAGTTAAACCCGTGTGTGGATTCAGCAGTCTGCAAACACTTTCTCTGCAGAGTCCCAAAACAGGCGTTTTCAGCCCATTACCGGCATATGGAAGAAACAGCAGAAAGCACAGGGAAATATCTGCTTCTAAATCCAAAACGCAGCTATTTAACCGAACGGTTGTCAATGTGTGCACTCAACTTCCAGAGTTAAACCCATGTGTGGATTCAGCAGTCTGCAAACATCTTCTCTGCAGAGTCCCAAAACAGGCGTTTTCAGCCCATTACCGGCATATGGAAGAAACAGCAGTCAGCACAGGGAAATATCTGCTTCTAAATCCAAAACGCAGCTATCTAACAGAACGGTTGTCAATGTGTGCACTCAACTTCCAGAGTTAAACCCGTGTGTGGATTCAGCAGTCTGCAAACACTTTCTCTGCAGAGTCCCAAAACAGGCGTTTTCAGCCCATTACCGGCATATGGAAGAAACAGCAGTAAGCACAGGGAAATATCTGCTTCTAAATCCAAAACGCAGCTATCTAACAGAACGGTTGTCAATGTGTGCACTCCAACTTCCAGAGTTAAACCCGTGTGTGGATTCAGCAGTCTGCAAACACTTTCTCTGCAGAGTCCCAAAACAGGCGTTTTCAGCCCATTACCGGCATATGGAAGAAACAGCAGTAAGCACAGGGAAATATCTGCTTCTAAATCCAAAACGCAGCTATCTAACAGAACGGTTGTCAATGTGTGCACTCAACTTCCAGAGTTAAACCGGTGTGTGGATTCAGCAGTCTGCAAACACTTTCTCTGCAGAGTCCCAAAACAGGTGTTTTCAGCCCATTACCGGCATATGGAAGAAACAGCAGTAAGCACAGGGAAATATCTGCTTCTAAATCCAAAACGCAGCTATCTAACAGAACGGTTGTCAATGTGTGCACTCAACTTCCAGAGTTAAACCCGTGTGTGGAAGTCTGCAAACACTTTCTCTGCAGAGTCCCAAAACAGGCGTTTTCAGCCCATTACCGGCATATGGAAGAAACAGCAGTAAGCACAGGGAAATATCTGCTTCTAAATCCAAAACGCAGCTATCTAACAGAACGGTTGTCAATGTGTGCACTCAACTTCCAGAGTTAAACCCGTGTGTGGATTCAGCAGTCTGCAAACACTTTCTCTGCAGAGTCCCAAAACAGGCGTTTTCAGCCCATTACCGGCATATGGAAGAAACAGCAGTCAGCACAGGGAAATATCTGCTTCTAAATCCAAAACGCAGCTATCTAACAGAACGGTTGTCGATGTGTGCACTCAACTTCCAGAGTTAAACCCGTGTGTGGATTCAGCAGTCTGCAAACACTTTCTCTGCAGAGTCCCAAAACAGGCGTTTTCAGCCCATTACCGGCATATGGAAGAAACAGCAGTAAGCACAGGGAAATATCTGCTTCTAAATCCAAAACGCAGCTATCTAACAGAACGGTTGTCAATGTGTGCACTCAACTTCCAGAGTTAAACCCGTGTGTGGATTCAGCAGTCTGCAAACACTTTCTCTGCAGAGTCCCAAAACAGGCGTTTTCAGCCCATTACCGGCATAAGGAAGAAACAGCAGTAAGCACAGGGAAATATCTGCTTCTAAATCCAAAACGCAGCTATCTAACAGAACGGTTGTCAATGTGTGCACTCAACTTCCAGAGTTAAACCCGTGTGTGGATTCAGCAGTCTGCAAACACTTTCTCTGCAGAGTCCCAAAACAGGCGTTTTCAGCCCATTACCGGCATATGGAAGAAACAGCAGTCAGCACAGGGAAATATCTGCTTCTAAATCCAAAACGCAGCTATCTAACAGAACGGTTGTCAATGTGTGCACTCAACTTCCAGAGTTAAACCCGTGTGTGGATTCAGCAGTCTGCAAACACTTTCTCTGCAGAGTCCCAAAACAGGCGTTTTCAGCCCATTACCGGCATATGGAAGAAACAGCAGTAAGCACAGGGAAATATCTGCTTCTAAATCCAAAACGCAGCTATCTAACAGAACGGTTGTCAATGTGTGCACTCAACTTCCAGAGTTAAACCCGTGTGTGGATTCAGCAGTCTGCAAACACTTTCTCTGCAGAGTCCCAAAACAGGCGTTTTCAGCCCATTACCGGCATATGGAAGAAACAGCAGTAAGCACAGGGAAATATCTGCTTCTAAATCCAAAACGCAGCTATCTAACAGAACGGTTGTCAATGTGTGCACTCAACTTCCAGAGTTAAAACCCGTGTGTGGATTCAGCAGTCTGCAAACACTTTCTCTGCAGAGTCCCAAAACAGGCGTTTTCAGCCCATTACCGGCATATGGAAGAAACAGCAGTAAGCCCAGGGAAATATCTGCTTCTAAATCCAAAACGCAGCTATCTAACAGAACGGTTGTCAATGTGTGCACTCAACTTCCAGAGTTAAACCCGTGTGTGGATTCAGCAGTCTGCAAACACTTTCTCTGCAGAGTCCCAAAACAGGCGTTTTCAGCCCATTTACCGGCATATGGGAAGAAACAGCAGTAAGCACAGGGAAATATCTGCTTCTAAATCCAAAACGCAGCTATCTAACAGAACGGTTGTCAATGTGTGCACTCAACTTCCAGAGTTAAACCCGTGTGTGGATTCAGCAGTCTGCAAACACTTTCTCTGCAGAGTCCCAAAACAGGCGTTTTCAGAACATTACCGGCATATGGAAGAAACAGCAGTCAGCACAGGGAAATATCTGCTTCTAAATCCAAAACGCAGCTATCTAACAGAACGGTTGTCAATGTGTTCACTCAACTTCCAGAGTTAAAACCCGTGTGTGGATTCAGCAGTCTGCAAACACTTTCTCTGCAGAGTCCCAAAACAGGCGTTTTCAGCCCATTACCCGGCATAATGGAAGAAACAGCAGTAAGCACAGGGAAATATCTGCTTCTAAATCCAAAACGCAGCTATCTAACAGAACGGTTGTCAATGTGTGCACTCAACTTCCGGAGTTAAACCCGTCTGTGGATTCAGCAGTCTGCAAACATCTTCTCTGCAGAGTCCCAAAACAGGCGTTTTCAGCCCATTACCGGCATATGGAAGAAACAGCAGTAAGCACAGGGAAATATCTGCTTCTAAATCCAAAACGCAGCTATCTAACAGAACGGTTGTCAATGTGTGCACTCAACTTCCAGAGGTAAACCCGTGTGTGGATTCAGCAGTCTGCAAACACTTTCTCTGCAGAGTCCCAAAACAGGCGTTTTCAGCCCATTACCGGCATATGGAAGAAACAGCAGTAGGCACAGGGAAATATCTGCTTCTAAATCCAAAACGCAACTATCTAACAGAACGGTTGTCAATGTGTGCACTCAACTTCCAGAGTTAAACCCGTGTGTGGATTCAGCAGTCTGCAAACACTTTCTCTGCAGAGTCCCAAAACAGGCGTTTTCAGCCCATTACCGGCATATGGAAGAAACAGCAGTCAGCACAGGGAAATATCTGCTTCTAAATCCAAAACGCAGCTATCTAACAGAACGGTTGTCAATGTGTGCACTCAACTTCCAGAGTTAAACCCGTGTGTGGATTCAGCAGTCTGCAAACACTTTCTCTGCAGAGTCCCAAAACAGGCGTTTTCAGCCCATTACCGGCATATGGAAGAAACAGCAGTAAGCACAGGGAAATATCTGCTTCTAAATCCAAAACGCAGCTATCTAACAGAACGGTTGTCAATGTGTGCACTCAACTTCCAGAGTTAAACCCGTGTGTGGATTCAGCAGTCTGCAAACACTTTCTCTGCAGAGTCCCAAAACAGGCGTTTTCAGCCCATTACCGGCATATGGAAGAAACAGCAGAAAGCACAGGGAAATATCTGCTTCTAAATCCAAAACGCAGCTATTTAACAGAACGGTTGTCAATGTGTGCACTCATCTTCCAGAGTTAAACCCGTGTGTGGATTCAGCAGTCTGCAAACACTTTCTCTGCAGAGTCCCAAAACAGGCGTTTTCAGCCCATTACGGCATATGGAAGAAACAGCAGTAAGCACAGGGAAATATCTGCTTCTAAATCCAAAACGCAGCTATCTAACAGAACGGTTGTCAATGTGTGCACTCAACTTCCAGAGGTAAACCCGTGTGTGGATTCAGCAGTCTGCAAACACTTTCTCTGCAGAGTCCCAAAACAGGCGTTTTCAGCCCATTACCGGCATATGGAAGAAACAGCAGTAAGCACAGGGAAATATCTGCTTCTAAATCCAAAACGCAGCTATTTAACAGAACGGTTGTCAATGTGTGCACTCAACTTCCAGAGTTAAACCCATGTGTGGATTCAGGAGTCTGCAAACATCTTCTCTGCAGAGTCCCAAAACAGGCGTTTTCAGCCCATTACCGGCATATGGAAGAAACAGCAGTAAGCACAGGGAAATATCTGCTTCTAAATCCAAAACGCAGCTATCTAACAGAACGGTTGTCAATGTGTGCACTCAACTTCCAGAGGTAAACCCGTGTGTGGATTCAGCAGTCTGCAAACACTTTCTCTGCAGAGTCCCAAAACAGGCGTTTTCAGCCCATTACCGGCATATGGAAGAAACAGCAGTAAGCACAGGGAAATATCTGCTTCTAAATCCAAAACGCAGCCATCTAACAGAACGGTTGTCAATGTGTGCACTCAACTTCCAGAGTTAAACCCGTGTGTGGATTCAGCAGTCTGCAAACACTTTCTCTGCAGAGTCCCAAAGCAGGCGTTTTCAGCCCATTACCGGCATAGGGAAGAAACAGCAGTAAGCACAGGGAAATATCTGCTTCTAAATCCAAAACGCAGCTATCTAACAAAACGGTTGTCAATGTGTGCACTCAACTTCCAGAGTTAAACCCGTGTGTGGATTCAGCAGTCTGCAAACACTTTCTCTGCAGAGTCCCAAAACAGGCGTTTTCAGCCCATTACCGGCATATGGAAGAAACAGCAGTAAGCACAGGGAAATATCTGCTTCTAAATCCAAAACGCAGCTATTTAACAGAACGGTTGTCAATGTGTGCACTCAACTTCCAGAGATAAACCCATGTGTGGATTCAGCAGTCTGCAAACATCTTCTCTGCAGAGTCCCAAAACAGGCGTTTTCAGCCCATTACCGGCATATGGAAGAAACAGCAGTCAGCACAGGGAAATATCTGCTTCTAAATCCAAAACGCAGCTATCTAACAGAACGGTTGTCAATGTGTGCACTCAACTTCCAGAGTTAAACCCGTGTGTGGATTCAGCAGTCTGCAAACACTTTCTCTGCAGAGTCCCAAAACAGGCGTTTTCAGCCCATTACCGGCATATGGAAGAAACAGCAGTCAGCACAGAGAAATATCTGCTTCTAAATCCAAAACGCAGCTATCTAACAGAACGGTTGTCAATGTGTGCACTCAACTTCCAGAGTTAAACCCGTGTGTGGTTTCAGCAGTCTGCAAACATCTTCTCTGCAGAGTCCCAAAACAGGCGTTTTCAGCCCATTACCGGCATATGGAAGAAACAGCAGTAAGCACAGGGAAATATCTGCTTCTAAATCCAAAACGCAGCTATCTAACAGAACGGTTGTCAATGTGTGCACTCAACTTCCAGAGGTAAACCCGTGTGTGGATTCAGCAGTCTGCAAACACTTTCTCTGCAGAGTCCCAAAACAGGCGTTGTCAGCCCATTACCGGCATATGGAAGAAACAGCAGTCAGCACAGGGAAATATCTGCTTCTAAATCCAAAACGCAGCTATCTAACAGAACGGTTGTCAATGTGTGCACTCAACTTCCAGAGTTAAACCCGTGTGTGGATTCAGCAGTCTGCAAACACTTTCTCTGCAGAGTCCCAAAACAGGCGTTTTCAGCCCATTACCGGCATATGGAAGAAACAGCAGTAAGCACAGGGAAATATCTGCTTCTAAATCCAAAACGCAGCTATCTAACAGAACGGTTGTCAATGTGTGCACTCAACTTCCAGATTTAAACCCGTGTGTGGATTCAGCAGTCTGCAAACACTTTCTCTGCAGAGTCCCAAAACAGGCGTTTTCAGCCCATTTCCGGCATATGGAAGAAACAGCAGTAAGCACAGGGAAATATCTGCTTCTAAATCCAAAACGCAGCTATCTAACAGAACGGTTGTCAATGTGTGCACTCAACTTCCAGAGGTAAACCCGTGTGTGGATTCAGCAGTCTGCAAACACTTTCTCTGCAGAGTCCCAAAACAGGCGTTTTCAGCCCATTACCGGCATATGGAAGAAACAGCAGTCAGCACAGGGAAATATCTGCTTCTAAATCCAAAACGCAACTATCTAACAGAACGGTTGTCAATGTGTGCACTCAACTTCCAGAGGTAAACCCGTGTGTGGATTCAGCAGTCTGCAAACACTTTCTCTGCAGAGTTCCAAAACAGGCGTTTTCAGCCCATTACCGGCATATGGAAGAAACAGCAGTCAGCACAGGGAAATATCTGCTTCTAAATCCAAAACGCAGCTATCTAACAGAACGGTTGTCAATGTGTGCACTCAACTTCCAGAGTTAAACCCGTGTGTGGATTCAGCAGTCTGCAAACACTTTCTCTGCAGAGTCCCAAAAGAGGCGTTTTCAGCCCATTACCGGCATATGGAAGAAACAGCAGTAAGCACAGGGAAATATCTGCTTCTAAATCCAAAACGCAGCTATCTAACAGAACGGTTGTCAATGTGTGCACTCAACTTCCAGAGTTAAACCCGTGTGTGGATTCAGCAGTCTGCAAACACTTTCTCTGCAGAGTCCCAAAACAGGCGTTTTCAGCCCATTACCGGCATATGGAAGAAACAGCAGTAAGCACAGGGAAATATCTGCTTCTAAATCCAAAACGCAGCTATCTAACAGAACGGTTGTCGATGTGTGCACTCAACTTCCAGAGTTAAACCCGTGTGTGGATTCAGCAGTCTGCAAACACTTTCTCTGCAGAGTCCCAAAACAGGCGTTTTCAGCCCATTACCGGCATATGGAAGAAACAGCAGTAAGCACAGGGAAATATCTGCTTCTAAATCCAAAACGCAGCTATCTAACAGAACGGTTGTCAATGTGTGCACTCAACTTCCAGAGTTAAACCCGTGTGTGGATTCAGCAGTCTGCAAACACTTTCTCTGCAGAGTCCCAAAACAGGCGTTTTCAGCCCATTACCGGCATATGGAAGAAACAGCAGTAAGCACAGGGAAATATCTGCTTCTAAATCCAAAACGCAGCCATCTAACAGAACGGTTGTCAATGTGTGCACTCAACTTCCAGAGTTAAACCCGTGTGTGAATTCAGCAGTCTGCAAACACTTTCTCTGCAGAGTCCCAAAACAGGCGTTTTCAGCCCATTACCGGCATATGGAAGAAACAGCAGTAAGCACAGGGAAATATCTGCTTCTAAATCCAAAACGCAGCTATCTAACAGAACGGTTGTCAATGTGTGCACTCAACTTCCAGAGTTAAACCCGTGTGTGGATTCAGCAGTCTGCAAACACTTTCTCTGCAGAGTCCCAAAACCGGCGTTTTCAGCCCATTACCGGCATATGGAAGAAACAGCAGTAAGCACAGGGAAATATCTGCTTCTAAATCCAAAACGCAACTATCTAACAGAACGGTTGTCAATGTGTGCACTCAACTTCCAGAGTGAAACCCGTGTGTGGATTCAGCAGTCTGCAAACACTTTCTCTGCAGAGTCCCGAAACAGGCGTTTTCAGCCCATTACCGGCATATGGAAGAAACAGCAGTAAGCACAGGGAAATATCTGCTTCTAAATCCAAAAAGCAGCTATCTAACAGAACGGTTGTCAATGTGTGCACTCAACTTCCAGAGTTAAACCCGTGTGTGGATTCAGCAGTCTGCAAACACTTTCTCTGCAGAGTCCCAAAACAGGCGTTTTCAGCCCATTACCGGCATATGGAAGAAACAGCAGTAAGCACAGGGAAATATCTGCTTCTAAATCCAAAACGCAGCTATCTAACAGAACGGTTGTCAATGTGTGCACTCAACTTCCAGAGTTAAACCCGTGTGTGGATTCAGCAGTCTGCAAACACTTTCTCTGCAGAGTCCCAAAACAGGCGTTTTCAGCCCATTACCGGCATATGGAAGAAACAGCAGTAAGCACAGGGAAATATCTGCTTCTAAATCCAAAACGCAGCTATCTAACAGAACGGTTGTCAATGTGTGCACTCAACTTCCAGAGTTAAACCCGTGTGTGGATTCAGCAGTCTGCAAACACTTTCTCTGCAGAGTCCCAAAACAGGCGTTTTCAGCCCATTACCGGCATATGGAAGAAACAGCAGTAAGCACAGGGAAATATCTGCTTCTAAATCCAAAACGCAGCTATCTAACAGAACGGTTGTCAATGTGTGCACTCAACTTCCAGAGTTAAACCCGTGTGTGGATTCAGCAGTCTGCAAACACTTTCTCTGCAGAGTCCCAAAACAGGCGTTTTCAGCCCATTACCGGCATATGGAAGAAACAGCAGTAAGCACAGGGAAATATCTGCTTCTAAATCCAAAACGCAGCTATCTAACAGAACGGTTGTCAATGTGTGCACTCAACTTCCAGAGTGAAACCCGTGTGTGGATTCAGCAGTCTGCAAACACTTTCTCTGCAGAGTCCCAAAACAGGCGTTTTCAGCCCATTACCGGCATATGGAAGAAACAGCAGTAAGCACAGGGAAATATCTGCTTCTAAATCCAAAACGCAGCTATCTAACAGAACGGTTGTCAATGTGTGCACTCAACTTCCAGAGTTAAACCCGTGTGTGGATTCAGCAGTCTGCAAACACTTTCTCTGCAGAGTCCCAAAACAGGCGTTTTCAGCCCATTACCGGCATATGGAAGAAACAGCAGTAAGCACAGGGAAATATCTGCTTCTAAATCCAAAACGCAGCTATCTAACAGAACGGTTGTCAATGTGTGCACTCAACTTCCAGAGTTAAACCCGTGTGTGGATTCAGCAGTCTGCAAACACTTTCTCTGCAGAGTCCCAAAACAGGCGTTTTCAGCCCATTACCGGCATATGGAAGAAACAGCAGTAAGCACAGGGAAATATCTGCTTCTAAATCCAAAACGCAGCTATCTAACAGAACGGTTGTCAATGTGTGCACTCAACTTCCAGAGTTAAACCCGTGTGTGGATTCAGCAGTCTGCAAACACTTTCTCTGCAGAGTCCCAAAACAGGCGTTTTCAGCCCATTACCGGCATATGGAAGAAACAGCAGTAAGCACAGGGAAATATCTGCTTCTAAATCCAAAACGCAGCTATCTAACAGAACGGTTGTCAATGTGTTCACTCAACTTCCAGAGTTAAACCCGTGTGTGGATTCAGCAGTCTGCAAACACTTTCTCTGCAGAGTCCCAAAACAGGCGTTTTCAGCCCATTACCGGCATATGGAAGAAACAGCAGTAAGCACAGGGAAATATCTGCTTCTAAATCCAAAACGCAGCTATCTAACAGAACGGTTGTCAATGTGTGCACTCAACTTCCAGAGTTAAACCCGTGTGTGGATTCAGCAGTCTGCAAACACTTTCTCTGCAGAGTCCCAAAAGAGGCGTTTTCAGCCCATTACCGGCATATGGAAGAAACAGCAGTAAGCACAGGGAAATATCTGCTTCTAAATCCAAAACGCAGCCATCTAACAGAACGGTTGTCAATGTGTGCACTCAACTTCCAGAGTTAAACCCGTGTGTGAATTCAGCAGTCTGCAAACACTTTCTCTGCAGAGTCCCAAAACAGGCGTTTTCAGCCCATTACCGGCATATGGAAGAAACAGCAGTAAGCACAGGGAAATATCTGCTTCTAAATCCAAAACGCAGCTATCTAACAGAACGGTTGTCAATGTGTGCACTCAACTTCCAGAGTTAAACCCGTGTGTGGATTCAGCAGTCTGCAAACACTTTCTCTGCAGAGTCCCAAAACCGGCGTTTTCAGCCCATTACCGGCATATGGAAGAAACAGCAGTAAGCACAGGGAAATATCTGCTTCTAAATCCAAAACGCAGCTATCTAACAGAACGGTTGTCAATGTGTGCACTCAACTTCCAGAATTAAACCCGTGTGTGGATTCAGCAGTCTGCAAACACTTTCTCTGCAGAGTCCCAAAACAGGCGTTTTCAGCCCATTACCGGCATATGGAAGAAACAGCAGTAAGCACAGGGAAATATCTGCTTCTAAATCCAAAACGCAGCTATCTAACAGAACGGTTGTCAATGTGTGCACTCAACTTCCAGAATTAAACCCGTGTGTGGATTCAGCAGTCTGCAAACACTTTCTCTGCAGAGTCCCAAAACAGGCGTTTTCAGCCCATTACCGGCATATGGAAGAAACAGCAGTAAGCACAGGGAAATATCTGCTTCTAAATCCAAAACGCAGCTATCTAACAGAACGGTTGTCAATGTGTGCACTCAACTTCCAGAGTTAAACCCGTGTGTGGATTCAGCAGTCTGCAAACACTTTCTCTGCAGAGTCCCAAAACAGGCGTTTTCAGCCCATTACCGGCATATGGAAGAAACAGCAGTAAGCACAGGGAAATATCTGCTTCTAAATCCAAAACGCAGCTATCTAACAGAACGGTTGTCAATGTGTGCACTCAACTTCCAGAGTTAAACCCGTGTGTGGATTCAGCAGTCTGCAAACACTTTCTCTGCAGAGTCCCAAAACAGGCGTTTTCAGCCCATTACCGGCATATGGAAGAAACAGCAGTAAGCACAGGGAAATATCTGCTTCTAAATCCAAAACGCAGCTATCTAACAGAACGGTTGTCAATGTGTGCACTCAACTTCCAGAGTTAAACCCGTGTGTGGATTCAGCAGTCTGCAAACACTTTCTCTGCAGAGTCCCAAAACAGGCGTTTTCAGCCCATTACCGGCATATGGAAGAAACAGCAGTAAGCACAGGGAAATATCTGCTTCTAAATCCAAAACGCAGCTATCTAACAGAACGGTTGTCAATGTGTGCACTCAACTTCCAGAGTTAAACCCGTGTGTGGATTCAGCAGTCTGCAAACACTTTCTCTGCAGAGTCCCAAAACAGGCGTTTTCAGCCCATTACCGGCATATGGAAGAAACAGCAGTAAGCACAGGGAAATATCTGCTTCTAAATCCAAAACGCAGCTATCTAACAGAACGGTTGTCAATGTGTGCACTCAACTTCCAGAGTTAAACCCGTGTGTGGATTCAGCAGTCTGCAAACACTTTCTCTGCAGAGTCCCAAAACAGGCGTTTTCAGCCCATTACCGGCATATGGAAGAAACAGCAGTAAGCACAGGGAAATATCTGCTTCTAAATCCAAAACGCAGCTATCTAACAGAACGGTTGTCAATGTGTGCACTCAACTTCCAGAGGTAAACCCGTGTGTGGATTCAGCAGTCTGCAAACACTTTCTCTGCAGAGTCCCAAAACAGGCGTTGTCAGCCCATTACCGGCATATGGAAGAAACAGCAGTCAGCACAGGGAAATATCTGCTTCTAAATCCAAAACGCAGCTATCTAACAGAACGGTTGTCAATGTGTGCACTCAACTTCCAGAGTTAAACCCGTGTGTGGATTCAGCAGTCTGCAAACACTTTCTCTGCAGAGTCCCAAAACAGGCGTTTTCAGCCCATTACCGGCATATGGAAGAAACAGCAGTAAGCACAGGGAAATATCTGCTTCTAAATCCAAAACGCAGCTATCTAACAGAACGGTTGTCAATGTGTGCACTCAACTTCCAGATTTAAACCCGTGTGTGGATTCAGCAGTCTGCAAACACTTTCTCTGCAGAGTCCCAAAACAGGCGTTTTCAGCCCATTTCCGGCATATGGAAGAAACAGCAGTAAGCACAGGGAAATATCTGCTTCTAAATCCAAAACGCAGCTATCTAACAGAACGGTTGTCAATGTGTGCACTCAACTTCCAGAGGTAAACCCGTGTGTGGATTCAGCAGTCTGCAAACACTTTCTCTGCAGAGTCCCAAAACAGGCGTTTTCAGCCCATTACCGGCATATGGAAGAAACAGCAGTCAGCACAGGGAAATATCTGCTTCTAAATCCAAAACGCAACTATCTAACAGAACGGTTGTCAATGTGTGCACTCAACTTCCAGAGGTAAACCCGTGTGTGGATTCAGCAGTCTGCAAACACTTTCTCTGCAGAGTCCCAAAACAGGCGTTTTCAGCCCATTACCGGCATATGGAAGAAACAGCAGTAAGCACAGGGAAATATCTGCTTCTAAATCCAAAACGCAGCTATCTAACAGAACGGTTGTCAATGTGTGCACTCAACTTCCAGAGTGAAACCCGTGTGTGGATTCAGCAGTCTGCAAACACTTTCTCTGCAGAGTCCCAAAACAGGCATTTTCAGCCCATTACCGGCATATGGAAGAAACAGCAGTAAGCACAGGGAAATATCTGCTTCTAAATCCAAAACGCAGCTATCTAACAGAACGGTTGTCAATGTGTGCACTCAACTTCCAGAGTTAAACCCGTGTGTGGATTCAGCAGTCTGCAAACACTTTCTCTGCAGAGTCCCAAAACAGGCGTTTTCAGCCCATTACCGGCATATGGAAGAAACAGCAGTAAGCACAGGGAAATATCTGCTTCTAAATCCAAAACGCAGCTATCTAACAGAACGGTTGTCAATGTGTTCACTCAACTTCCAGAGTTAAACCCGTGTGTGGATTCAGCAGTCTGCAAACACTTTCTCTGCAGAGTCCCAAAACAGGCGTTTTCAGCCCATTACCGGCATATGGAAGAAACAGCAGTAAGCACAGGGAAATATCTGCTTCTAAATCCAAAACGCAGCTATCTAACAGAACGGTTGTCAATGTGTGCACTCAACTTCCAGAGTTAAACCCGTGTGTGGATTCAGCAGTCTGCAAACACTTTCTCTGCAGAGTCCCAAAACAGGCGTTTTCAGCCCATTACCGGCATATGGAAGAAACAGCAGTAAGCACAGGGAAATATCTGCTTCTAAATCCAAAACGCAGCCATCTAACAGAACGGTTGTCAATGTGTGCACTCAACTTCCAGAGTTAAACCCGTGTGTGAATTCAGCAGTCTGCAAACACTTTCTCTGCAGAGTCCCAAAACAGGCGTTTTCAGCCCATTACCGGCATATGGAAGAAACAGCAGTAAGCACAGGGAAATATCTGCTTCTAAATCCAAAACGCAGCTATCTAACAGAACGGTTGTCAATGTGTGCACTCAACTTCCAGAGTTAAACCCGTGTGTGGATTCAG
Organism: Aotus nancymaae; assembly: GCF_030222135.1. Classification (NCBI taxonomy): domain Eukaryota; kingdom Metazoa; phylum Chordata; class Mammalia; order Primates; family Aotidae; genus Aotus; species Aotus nancymaae. The sequence goes on from NW_026988671.1 coordinate 105,365, forward strand.
CAGTCTGCAAACACTTTCTCTGCAGAGTCCCAAAACCGGCGTTTTCAGCCCATTACCGGCATATGGAAGAAACAGCAGTAAGCACAGGGAAATATCTGCTTCTAAATCCAAAACGCAGCTATCTAACAGAACGGTTGTCAATGTGTGCACTCAACTTCCAGAGTTAAACCCGTGTGTGGATTCAGCAGTCTGCAAACACTTTCTCTGCAGAGTCCCAAAACAGGCGTTTTCAGCCCATTACCGGCATATGGAAGAAACAGCAGTAAGCACAGGGAAATATCTGCTTCTAAATCCAAAACGCAGCTATCTAACAGAACGGTTGTCAATGTGTGCACTCAACTTCCAGAGTTAAACCCGTGTGTGGATTCAGCAGTCTGCAAACACTTTCTCTGCAGAGTCCCAAAACAGGCGTTTTCAGCCCATTACCGGCATATGGAAGAAACAGCAGTAAGCACAGGGAAATATCTGCTTCTAAATCCAAAACGCAGCTATCTAACAGAACGGTTGTCAATGTGTTCACTCAACTTCCAGAGTTAAACCCGTGTGTGGATTCAGCAGTCTGCAAACACTTTCTCTGCAGAGTCCCAAAACAGGCGTTTTCAGCCCATTACCGGCATATGGAAGAAACAGCAGTAAGCACAGGGAAATATCTGCTTCTAAATCCAAAACGCAGCTATCTAACAGAACGGTTGTCAATGTGTGCACTCAACTTCCAGAGTTAAACCCGTGTGTGGATTCAGCAGTCTGCAAACACTTTCTCTGCAGAGTCCCAAAACAGGCGTTTTCAGCCCATTACCGGCATATGGAAGAAACAGCAGTAAGCACAGGGAAATATCTGCTTCTAAATCCAAAACGCAGCTATCTAACAGAACGGTTGTCAATGTGTGCACTCAACTTCCAGAGTTAAACCCGTGTGTGGATTCAGCAGTCTGCAAACACTTTCTCTGCAGAGTCCCAAAACAGGCGTTTTCAGCCCATTACCGGCATATGGAAGAAACAGCAGTAAGCACAGGGAAATATCTGCTTCTAAATCCAAAACGCAGCTATCTAACAGAACGGTTGTCAATGTGTGCACTCAACTTCCAGAGTTAAACCCGTGTGTGGATTCAGCAGTCTGCAAACACTTTCTCTGCAGAGTCCCAAAACAGGCGTTTTCAGCCCATTACCGGCATATGGAAGAAACAGCAGTAAGCACAGGGAAATATCTGCTTCTAAATCCAAAACGCAGCTATCTAACAGAACGGTTGTCAATGTGTGCACTCAACTTCCAGAGTTAAACCCGTGTGTGGATTCAGCAGTCTGCAAACACTTTCTCTGCAGAGTCCCAAAACAGGCGTTTTCAGCCCATTACCGGCATATGGAAGAAACAGCAGTAAGCACAGGGAAATATCTGCTTCTAAATCCAAAACGCAGCTATCTAACAGAACGGTTGTCAATGTGTTCACTCAACTTCCAGAGTTAAACCCGTGTGTGGATTCAGCAGTCTGCAAACACTTTCTCTGCAGAGTCCCAAAACAGGCGTTTTTAGCACATTACCGGCATATGGAAGAAACAGCAGTAAGCCCAGGGAAATATCTGCTTCTAAATCCAAAACGCAGCTATCTAACAGAACGGTTCTCAATGTGTGCACTCAACTTCCAGAGTTAAACCCGTGTGTGGATTCAGCAGTCTGCAAACACTTTCTCTGCAGAGTCCCAAAACAGGCGTTTTCAGCCCATTACCGGCATATGGAAGAAACAGCAGTAAGCACAGGGAAATATCTGCTTCTAAATCCAAAACGCAGCTATCTAACAGAACGGTTGTCAATGTGTGCACTCAACTTCCAGAGTTAAAGCCGTGTGTGGATTCAGCAGTGTGCAAACACTTTCTCTGCAGAGTCCCAAAACAGGCGTTTTCAGCCCATTACCGGCATATGGAAGAAACAGCAGTAAGCACAGGGAAATATCTGCTTCTAAATCCAAAACGCAGCTATCTAACAGAACGGTTGTCAATGTGTGCACTCAACTTCCAGAGTTAAACCCGTGTGTGGATTCAGCAGTCTGCAAACACTTTCTCTGCAGAGTCCCAAAACAGGCGTTTTCAGCCCATTACCGGCATATGGAAGAAACAGCAGTAAGCACAGGGAAATATCTGCTTCTAAATCCAAAACGCAGCTATCTAACAGAACGGTTGTCAATGTGTGCACTCAACTTCCAGAGTTAAACCCGTGTGTGGATTCAGCAGTCTGCAAACACTTTCTCTGCAGAGTCCCAAAACAAGAGTTTTCAGCCCATTACCGGCATATGGAAGAAACAGCAGTAAGCAGAGGGAAATATCAGCTTCTAAATCCAAAACGCAGCTATCTAACAGAACGATTGTCAATGTGTGCACTCAACTTCCAGAGTTAAACCCGTGTGTGGATTCAGCAGTCTGCAAACACTTTCTCTGCAGAGTCCCAAAACAGGCGTTTTCAGCCCATTACCGGCACATGGAAGAAACAGCAGTAAGCACAGGGAAATATCTGCTTCTAAATCCAAAACGCAGCTATCTAACAGAACGGTTGTCAATGTGTGCACTCAACTTCCAGAGTTAAACCCGTGTGTGGATTCAGCAGTCTGCAAACACTTTCTCTGCAGAGTCCCAAAACAGGCGTTTTCAGCCCATTACCGGCATATGGAAGAAACAGCAGTAAGCACAGGGAAATATCTGCTTCTAAATCCAAAACGCAGCTATCTAACAGAACGGTTGTCAATGTGTGCACTCAACTTCCAGAGTTAAACCCGTGTGTGGATTCAGCAGTCTGCAAACACTTTCTCTGCAGAGTCCCAAAACAGGCGTTTTCAGCCCATTACCGGCATATGGAAGAAACAGCAGTAAGCACAGGGAAATATCTGCTTCTAAATCCAAAACGCAGCTATCTAACAGAACGGTTGTCAATGTGTTCACTCAACTTCCAGAGTTAAACCCGTGTGTGGATTCAGCAGTCTGCAAACACTTTCTCTGCAGAGTCCCAAAACAGGCGTTTTTAGCACATTACCGGCATATGGAAGAAACAGCAGTAAGCCCAGGGAAATATCTGCTTCTAAATCCAAAACGCAGCTATCTAACAGAACGGTTCTCAATGTGTGCACTCAACTTCCAGAGTTAAACCCGTGTGTGGATTCAGCAGTCTGCAAACACTTTCTCTGCAGAGTCCCAAAACAGGCGTTTTCAGCCCATTACCGGCATATGGAAGAAACAGCAGTAAGCACAGGGAAATATCTGCTTCTAAATCCAAAACGCAGCTATCTAACAGAACGGTTGTCAATGTGTGCACTCAACTTCCAGAGTTAAAGCCGTGTGTGGATTCAGCAGTGTGCAAACACTTTCTCTGCAGAGTCCCAAAACAGGCGTTTTCAGCCCATTACCGGCATATGGAAGAAACAGCAGTAAGCACAGGGAAATATCTGCTTCTAAATCCAAAACGCAGCTATCTAACAGAACGGTTGTCAATGTGTGCACTCAACTTCCAGAGTTAAACCCGTGTGTGGATTCAGCAGTCTGCAAACACTTTCTCTGCAGAGTCCCAAAACAGGCGTTTTCAGCCCATTACCGGCATATGGAAGAAACAGCAGTAAGCACAGGGAAATATCTGCTTCTAAATCCAAAACGCAGCTATCTAACAGAACGGTTGTCAATGTGTGCACTCAACTTCCAGAGTTAAACCCGTGTGTGGATTCAGCAGTCTGCAAACACTTTCTCTGCAGAGTCCCAAAAAGGCGTTTTCAGCACATTACCGGCATATGGAAGAAACAGCAGTAAGCCCAGGGAAATATCTGCTTCTAAATCCAAAACGCAGCTATCTAACAGAACGGTTGTCAATGTGTGCACTCAACTTCCAGAGTTAAACCCGTGTGTGGATTCAGCAGTCTGCAAACACTTTCTCTGCAGAGTCCCAAAACAGGCGTTTTCAGCCCATTACCGGCATATGGAAGAAACAGCAGTAAGCACAGGGAAATATCTGCTTCTAAATCCAAAACGCAGGTATCTAACAGAACGGTTGTCAATGTGTGCACTCAACTTCCAGAGTTAAACCCGTGTGTGGATTCAGCAGTCTGCAAACACTTTCTCTGCAGAGTCCCAAAACAAGAGTTTTCAGCCCATTACCGGCATAAGGAAGAAACAGCAGTAAGCAGAGGGAAATATCAGCTTCTAAATCCAAAACGCAGCTATCTAACACAACGGTTGTCAATGTGTGCACTCAACTTCCAGAGTTAAACCCGTGTGTGGATTCAGCAGTCTGCAAACACTTTCTCTGCAGAGTCCCAAAACAGGCGTTTTCAGCCCATTACCGGCATATGGAAGAAACAGCAGTAAGCACAGGGAAATATCTGCTTCTAAATCCAAAACGCAGCTATCTAACAGAACGATTGTCAATGTGTGCACTCAACTTCCAGAGTTAAACCCGTGTGTGGATTCAGCAGTCTGCAAACACTTTCTCTGCAGAGTCCCAAAACAGGCGTTTTCAGCCCATTACCGGCATATGGAAGAAACAGCAGTAAGCACAGGGAAATATCAGCTTCTAAATCCAAAACGCAGCTATCTAACAGAACGGTTCTCAATGTGTGCACTCAACTTCCAGAGTTAAACCCGTGTGTGGATTCAGCAGTCTGCAAACACTTTCTCTGCAGAGTCCCAAAACAGGCGTTTTCAGCCCATTACCGGCATATGGAAGAAACAGCAGTAAGCACAGGGAAATATCTGCTTCTAAATCCAAAACGCAGCTATCTAACAGAACGGTTGTCAATGTGTGCACTCAACTTCCAGAGTTAAACCCGTGTGTGGATTCAGCAGTCTGCAAACACTTTCTCTGCAGAGTCCCAAAACAGGCGTTTTCAGCACATTACCGGCATATGGAAGAAACAGCAGTAAGCCCAGGGAAATATCTGCTTCTAAATCCAAAACGCAGCTATCTAACAGAACGGTTGTCAATGTGTGCACTCAACTTCCAGAGTTAAACCCGTGTGTGGATTCAGCAGTCTGCAAACACTTTCTCTGCAGAGTCCCAAAACAGGCGTTTTCAGCCCATTACCGGCATATGGAAGAAACAGCAGTAAGCACAGGGAAATATCTGCTTCTAAATCCAAAACGCAGCTATCTAACAGAACGGTTGTCAATGTGTGCACTCAACTTCCAGAGTTAAACCCGTGTGTGGATTCAGCAGTCTGCAAACACTTTCTCTGCAGAGTCCCAAAACAGGCGTTTTCAGCCCATTACCGGCATATGGAAGAAACAGCAGTAAGCACAGGGAAATATCTGCTTCTAAATCCAAAACGCAGCTATCTAACAGAACGGTTGTCAATGTGTGCACTCAACTTCCAGAGTTAAACCCGTGTGTGGATTCAGCAGTCTGCAAACACTTTCTCTGCAGAGTCCCAAAACAAGAGTTTTCAGCCCATTACCGGCATATGGAAGAAACAGCAGTAAGCAGAGGGAAATATCAGCTTCTAAATCCAAAACGCAGCTATCTAACAGAACGATTGTCAATGTGTGCACTCAACTTCCAGAGTTAAACCCGTGTGTGGATTCAGCAGTCTGCAAACACTTTCTCTGCAGAGTCCCAAAACAGGCGTTTTCAGCCCATTACCGGCACATGGAAGAAACAGCAGTAAGCACAGGGAAATATCTGCTTCTAAATCCAAAACGCAGCTATCTAACAGAACGGTTGTCAATGTGTGCACTCAACTTCCAGAGTTAAACCCGTGTGTGGATTCAGCAGTCTGCAAACACTTTCTCTGCAGAGTCCCAAAACAGGCGTTTTCAGCCCATTACCGGCATATGGAAGAAACAGCAGTAAGCACAGGGAAATATCTGCTTCTAAATCCAAAACGCAGCTATCTAACAGAACGGTTGTCAATGTGTGCACTCAACTTCCAGAGTTAAACCCGTGTGTGGATTCAGCAGTCTGCAAACACTTTCTCTGCAGAGTCCCAAAACAGGCGTTTTCAGCCCATTACCGGCATATGGAAGAAACAGCAGTAAGCACAGGGAAATATCTGCTTCTAAATCCAAAACGCAGCTATCTAACAGAACGGTTGTCAATGTGTTCACTCAACTTCCAGAGTTAAACCCGTGTGTGGATTCAGCAGTCTGCAAACACTTTCTCTGCAGAGTCCCAAAACAGGCGTTTTTAGCACATTACCGGCATATGGAAGAAACAGCAGTAAGCCCAGGGAAATATCTGCTTCTAAATCCAAAACGCAGCTATCTAACAGAACGGTTCTCAATGTGTGCACTCAACTTCCAGAGTTAAACCCGTGTGTGGATTCAGCAGTCTGCAAACACTTTCTCTGCAGAGTCCCAAAACAGGCGTTTTCAGCCCATTACCGGCATATGGAAGAAACAGCAGTAAGCACAGGGAAATATCTGCTTCTAAATCCAAAACGCAGCTATCTAACAGAACGGTTGTCAATGTGTGCACTCAACTTCCAGAGTTAAAGCCGTGTGTGGATTCAGCAGTGTGCAAACACTTTCTCTGCAGAGTCCCAAAACAGGCGTTTTCAGCCCATTACCGGCATATGGAAGAAACAGCAGTAAGCACAGGGAAATATCTGCTTCTAAATCCAAAACGCAGCTATCTAACAGAACGGTTGTCAATGTGTGCACTCAACTTCCAGAGTTAAACCCGTGTGTGGATTCAGCAGTCTGCAAACACTTTCTCTGCAGAGTCCCAAAACAGGCGTTTTCAGCCCATTACCGGCATATGGAAGAAACAGCAGTAAGCACAGGGAAATATCTGCTTCTAAATCCAAAACGCAGCTATCTAACAGAACGGTTGTCAATGTGTGCACTCAACTTCCAGAGTTAAACCCGTGTGTGGATTCAGCAGTCTGCAAACACTTTCTCTGCAGAGTCCCAAAAAGGCGTTTTCAGCACATTACCGGCATATGGAAGAAACAGCAGTAAGCCCAGGGAAATATCTGCTTCTAAATCCAAAACGCAGCTATCTAACAGAACGGTTGTCAATGTGTGCACTCAACTTCCAGAGTTAAACCCGTGTGTGGATTCAGCAGTCTGCAAACACTTTCTCTGCAGAGTCCCAAAACAGGCGTTTTCAGCCCATTACCGGCATATGGAAGAAACAGCAGTAAGCACAGGGAAATATCTGCTTCTAAATCCAAAACGCAGGTATCTAACAGAACGGTTGTCAATGTGTGCACTCAACTTCCAGAGTTAAACCCGTGTGTGGATTCAGCAGTCTGCAAACACTTTCTCTGCAGAGTCCCAAAACAAGAGTTTTCAGCCCATTACCGGCATAAGGAAGAAACAGCAGTAAGCAGAGGGAAATATCAGCTTCTAAATCCAAAACGCAGCTATCTAACACAACGGTTGTCAATGTGTGCACTCAACTTCCAGAGTTAAACCCGTGTGTGGATTCAGCAGTCTGCAAACACTTTCTCTGCAGAGTCCCAAAACAGGCGTTTTCAGCCCATTACCGGCATATGGAAGAAACAGCAGTAAGCACAGGGAAATATCTGCTTCTAAATCCAAAACGCAGCTATCTAACAGAACGATTGTCAATGTGTGCACTCAACTTCCAGAGTTAAACCCGTGTGTGGATTCAGCAGTCTGCAAACACTTTCTCTGCAGAGTCCCAAAACAGGCGTTTTCAGCCCATTACCGGCATATGGAAGAAACAGCAGTAAGCACAGGGAAATATCAGCTTCTAAATCCAAAACGCAGCTATCTAACAGAACGGTTCTCAATGTGTGCACTCAACTTCCAGAGTTAAACCCGTGTGTGGATTCAGCAGTCTGCAAACACTTTCTCTGCAGAGTCCCAAAACAGGCGTTTTCAGCCCATTACCGGCATATGGAAGAAACAGCAGTAAGCACAGGGAAATATCTGCTTCTAAATCCAAAACGCAGCTATCTAACAGAACGGTTGTCAATGTGTGCACTCAACTTCCAGAGTTAAACCCGTGTGTGGATTCAGCAGTCTGCAAACACTTTCTCTGCAGAGTCCCAAAACAGGCGTTTTCAGCACATTACCGGCATATGGAAGAAACAGCAGTAAGCCCAGGGAAATATCTGCTTCTAAATCCAAAACGCAGCTATCTAACAGAACGGTTGTCAATGTGTGCACTCAACTTCCAGAGTTAAACCCGTGTGTGGATTCAGCAGTCTGCAAACACTTTCTCTGCAGAGTCCCAAAACAGGCGTTTTCAGCCCATTACCGGCATATGGAAGAAACAGCAGTAAGCACAGGGAAATATCTGCTTCTAAATCCAAAACGCAGCTATCTAACAGAACGGTTGTCAATGTGTGCACTCAACTTCCAGAGTTAAACCCGTGTGTGGATTCAGCAGTCTGCAAACACTTTCTCTGCAGAGTCCCAAAACAGGCGTTTTCAGCCCATTACCGGCATATGGAAGAAACAGCAGTAAGCACAGGGAAATATCTGCTTCTAAATCCAAAACGCAGCTATCTAACAGAACGGTTCTCAATGTGTGCACTCAACTTCCAGAGTTAAACCCGTGTGTGGATTCAGCAGTCTGCAAACACTTTCTCTGCAGAGTCCCAAAACAGGCGTTTTCAGCCCATTACCGGCATATGGAAGAAACAGCAGTAAGCACAGGGAAATATCTGCTTCTAAATCCAAAACGCAGCTATCTAACAGAACGGTTGTCAATGTGTGCACTCAACTTCCAGAGTTAAAGCCGTGTGTGGATTCAGCAGTGTGCAAACACTTTCTCTGCAGAGTCCCAAAACAGGCGTTTTCAGCCCATTACCGGCATATGGAAGAAACAGCAGTAAGCACAGGGAAATATCTGCTTCTAAATCCAAAACGCAGCTATCTAACAGAACGGTTGTCAATGTGTGCACTCAACTTCCAGAGTTAAACCCGTGTGTGGATTCAGCAGTCTGCAAACACTTTCTCTGCAGAGTCCCAAAACAGGCGTTTTCAGCCCATTACCGGCATATGGAAGAAACAGCAGTAAGCACAGGGAAATATCTGCTTCTAAATCCAAAACGCAGCTATCTAACAGAACGGTTGTCAATGTGTGCACTCAACTTCCAGAGTTAAACCCGTGTGTGGATTCAGCAGTCTGCAAACACTTTCTCTGCAGAGTCCCAAAAAGGCGTTTTCAGCACATTACCGGCATATGGAAGAAACAGCAGTAAGCCCAGGGAAATATCTGCTTCTAAATCCAAAACGCAGCTATCTAACAGAACGGTTGTCAATGTGTGCACTCAACTTCCAGAGTTAAACCCGTGTGTGGATTCAGCAGTCTGCAAACACTTTCTCTGCAGAGTCCCAAAACAGGCGTTTTCAGCCCATTACCGGCATATGGAAGAAACAGCAGTAAGCACAGGGAAATATCTGCTTCTAAATCCAAAACGCAGGTATCTAACAGAACGGTTGTCAATGTGTGCACTCAACTTCCAGAGTTAAACCCGTGTGTGGATTCAGCAGTCTGCAAACACTTTCTCTGCAGAGTCCCAAAACAAGAGTTTTCAGCCCTTTACCGGCATAAGGAAGAAACAGCAGTAAGCAGAGGGAAATATCAGCTTCTAAATCCAAAACGCAGCTATCTAACACAACGGTTGTCAATGTGTGCACTCAACTTCCAGAGTTAAACCCGTGTGTGGATTCAGCAGTCTGCAAACACTTTCTCTGCAGAGTCCCAAAACAGGCGTTTTCAGCCCATTACCGGCATATGGAAGAAACAGCAGTAAGCACAGGGAAATATCTGCTTCTAAATCCAAAACGCAGCTATCTAACAGAACGATTGTCAATGTGTGCACTCAACTTCCAGAGTTAAACCCGTGTGTGGATTCAGCAGTCTGCAAACACTTTCTCTGCAGAGTCCCAAAACAGGCGTTTTCAGCCCATTACCGGCATATGGAAGAAACAGCAGTAAGCACAGGGAAATATCAGCTTCTAAATCCAAAACGCAGCTATCTAACAGAACGGTTGTCAATGTGTGCACTCAACTTCCAGAGTTAAACCCGTGTGTGGATTCAGCAGTCTGCAAACACTTTCTCTGCAGAGTCCCAAAACAGGCGTTTTCAGCCCATTACCGGCATATGGAAGAAACAGCAGTAAGCACAGGGAAATATCTGCTTCTAAATCCAAAACGCAGCTATCTAACAGAACGGTTCTCAATGTGTGCACTCAACTTCCAGAGTTAAACCCGTGTGTGGATTCAGCAGTCTGCAAACACTTTCTCTGCAGAGTCCCAAAACAGGCGTTTTCAGCCCATTACCGGCATATGGAAGAAACAGCAGTAAGCACAGGGAAATATCTGCTTCTAAATCCAAAACGCAGCTATCTAACAGAACGGTTGTCAATGTGTGCACTCAACTTCCAGAGTTAAACCCGTGTGTGGATTCAGCAGTCTGCAAACACTTTCTCTGCAGAGTCCCAAAACAGGCGTTTTCAGCCCATTACCGGCATATGGAAGAAACAGCAGTAAGCACAGGGAAATATCTGCTTCTAAATCCAAAACGCAGCTATCTAACAGAACGGTTGTCAATGTGTGCACTCAACTTCCAGAGTTAAACCCGTGTGTGGATTCAGCAGTCTGCAAACACTTTCTCTGCAGAGTCCCAAAACAGGCGTTTTTAGCACATTACCGGCATATGGAAGAAACAGCAGTAAGCCCAGGGAAATATCTGCTTCTAAATCCAAAACGCAGCTATCTAACAGAACGGTTCTCAATGTGTGCACTCAACTTCCAGAGTTAAACCCGTGTGTGGATTCAGCAGTCTGCAAACACTTTCTCTGCAGAGTCCCAAAACAGGCTTTTTCAGCCCATTACCGGCATATGGAAGAAACAGCAGTAAGCACAGGGAAATATCTGCTTCTAAATCCAAAACGCAGCTATCTAACAGAACGGTTCTCAATGTGTGCACTCAACTTCCAGAGTTAAACCCGTGTGTGGATTCAGCAGTCTGCAAACACTTTCTCTGCAGAGTCTCAAAACAGGCCTTTCCGGCCCAGTACCGGCATATATAAGAAAGAGCATTAAGACTGCGTCTAAAACTCAGAAGAAACGTTTCTTTCAAACTGCTCGGCCTTGTGTTCTTTGGCCTAAGGGAGTTGAATCTATGTTTAGATTCAGCGAGATAGAAACACGTTTATTCTAGGAGCTGTCTTTGGATATTCCAGAATGAATGGGAGTATATGCTGTAAAGAGAAATATCTGTTTCTAAAAGCAAAATGGATCTATCTAGCAGAGTGGTTGTGAATGTGTGCCTTCGGCTTAAAGAGGTAAACTGCTCTTCTCATGCAGCACTTTAGAAACACTTTCTATGCAAATTCTCATACAGACCTTTCCAGCAAAACACCAGCCTAAAGGAAATAGCAGTAAGACTGCATCTTTAACATGGAAGAAACTGTTTTCAAACTGCTCTGCTGTGTGTTCATTCATATAAGAGACTTGAATATATGTTCAGATTCAGCTAGTTAGCAACACGTTTCTTCCAGGAGCTGTGTTTGCCTATTCCAGAGTATACTGGAGTATAAGATGTAAAGACAAATGTCTCGTTCCAAAAGAAAAACGGATGATCTAATGGAATGGTTGTCAATGTGTGCATTCAACTTACTGAGCTAAACTGTTGTTTGTATGCAGCAGTTTAGAAAACATTTCTGTGTAGATTCTCAGACATTTCCAGCAAAATACCGGCGTATAAGAAATAGCAGTAAGACTGCGTCTAAAACTCAGAGGGAACGTTTCTTTCAAACTGCTCTGCAGTGTGTTCGTTCACCCAAGGTCGTTGAATCTATGTTTGGATTCAGCGATTTTGAAACACGTTTATTCTAGGAGCTGCATTTCGATATTCCAGAGTGTATGGGAGTAAATGCTGTAAAGAGAAATATCTGTTTCTAAAACCAAAACGGAGCTATCTAACAGAATGGTTGTGAATGTGTGCATTCAACTTAAAGGGTTAATCTGCTCTTCTTAGGCAGCAGTTTAGAAACCCTTTATATGCAAATTCTAAAATCAACATTTGCAGCAAAACACCAGCCTAAAAGAAGTAGCAGTAAGACTGCATCTATAACATAGAAGAAACGTTTTCTTCAAAATGCTCTGCTCTGTGTTCATTCACCTAAGAGTCTTGAGTATATGTTCAGATTCAGCGAGTAAGAAACACGTTTCTTCCAGGAGCTGCATTTGCATATTCCAGAGTGTACTGGAGTATAAGGTTTAAAGTGAAATATCTGGTTCTCAAACAAACACGGAGCCATCTAACAGAATGGTTGTCACTGTGTGCATTCAGCTTATTGAGATAAACTGTTGTTTCTATGCAGCAGTTTAGAAAAGATTTTTGTGCAGATTCTAAAACAGACATTCCCAGCAAAATACCGGCCTCTAAGAAATAGCAATAAGACTGCGTCTAAAACTCAAATAAAACGTTTCTTTCAAACTGCTGTGCTGTGTGTTCGTTCACCTAAGGGAGTTGAATCTATGTTTAGATTCAGCGACTTAGAAACACGTCTATTCTGGGAGCTGCGTTTGGCTATTCTAGAATGAATGGGAGTATATGCTGTAACTAGAAACACAGGCTTCTAAAACCAAAACGGAGCTAGCTAACAGAATGATTGTGAATGAGGGCATTCAACTTAACGAATTAAACTGCTCCACTTAAGCAGCAGTTTACAAACCATTTATATGGAAATTCTAAAACCAACATTTCCAGGAAAACACCAGCCTAAAAGCAATAGCAGTAACAGTGCATCTATAACATGGAAGAAATGTTTTTTTCAAACTCCTCTGCTGTGTGTTCATTCACCTAAGAGACTTCAATATATGCACAGATTCAGCGAGTTACAAACACGTTTCTTCCAGGAGCTGCGTATGCATATATCAGAGTGTACTGGGGTACAAGATGTAAAGAGAAATATCTGATTATACTAAGAAACCCGTTTCTTTTAGGAGCTGCGTTTGGATATTCCAGAGTGAATGAGAGTATATGCTGTAAAGAGAAATAACTGCTTCTAAAACCAAAACGCAGCTATGTAACTGAATGGTTGTCAATGCGTGCACTCAACTTCCAGAGATAAACCCGAGTGTGGATTCAGCAGTCTGCAAACACTTTCTCTGCAGAGTCCCAAAAGAGGCGTTTTCAGCCCATTACCGGCATATGGAAGAAACAGCAGTAAGCACAGGGAAATATCTGCTTCTAAATCCAAAACGCAGCTATCTAACAGAACGGTTGTCAATGTGTGCACTCAACTTCCAGAGTTAAACCCGTGTGTGGATTCAGCAGTCTGCAAACACTTTCTCTGCAGAGTCCCAAAACAGGCGTTTTCAGCCCATTACCGGCATTTGGAAGAAACAGCAGTAAGCACAGGGAAATATCTGCTTCTAAATCCAAAACGCAGCTATCTAACAGAACGGTTGTCAATGTGTGCACTCAACTTCCAGAGTTAAACCCGTGTGTGGATTCAGCAGTCTGCAAACACTTTCTCTGCAGAGTCCCAAAACAGGCATTTTCAGCCCATTACCGGCATATCGAAGAAACAGCAGTAAGCACAGGGAAATATCTGCTTCTAAATCCAAAACGCAGCTATCTAACAGAACGGTTGTCAATGTGTGCACTCAACTTCCAGAGTTAAACCCGTGTGTGGATTCAGCAGTCTGCAAACACTTTCTCTGCAGAGTCTCAAAACAGGCCTTTCCGGCCCAGTACCGGCATATATAAGAAAGAGCGTTAAGACTGTGTCTAAAACTCAGAAGAAACGTTTCTTTCAAACTGCTCGGCCTTGTGTTCTTTGGCCTAAGGGAGTTGAATCTATGTTTAGATTCAGCGAGATAGAAGCACGTTTATTCTAGGAGCTGTCTTTGGATATTCCAGATTGAATGGGAGTATATGCTGTAAAGAGAAATATCTGTTTCTAAAACCAAAATGGATCTATCTAGCAGAGTGGTTGTGAATGTGTGCCTTCGGCTTAAAGAGGTAAACTGCTCTTCTCATGCAGCACTTTAGAAACCCTTTCTATGCAAATTCTCATACAGACCTTTCCAGCAAAACACCAGCCTATAGGAAATAGCAGTAAGACTGCATTTTTAACATGGAAGAAACTGTTTTCAAACTGCTCTGCTGTGTGTTCATTCATATAAGAGACTTGAATATATGTTCAGATTCAGCTAGTTAGCAACACGTTTCTTCCAGGAGCTGTGTTTGCCTATTCCAGAGTATACTGGAGTATAAGATGTAAAGACAAATGTCTCGTTCCAAAAGAAAAACGGATGATCTAATGGAATGGTTGTCAATGTGTGCATTCAACTTACTGAGCTAAACTGCTGTTTGTATGCAGCAGTTTAGAAAACATTTCTGTGTAGATTCTCAAACAGACATTTCCAGCAAAATACCGGCCTATAAGAAATAGCAGTAAGACTGCGTCTAAAACTCAGAGGGAACGTTTCTTTCAAACTGCTCTGCAGTGTGTTCGTTCACCAAAGGTCGTTGAATCTATGTTTGGATTCAGCGAGTTTGAAACACGTTTATTCTAGGAGCTGCATTTCGATATTCCAGAGTGTATGGGAGTAAATGCTGTAAAGAGAAATATCTGTTTCTAAAACCAAAACGGAGCTATCTAACAGAATGGTTGTGAATGTGTGCATTCAACTTAAAGGGTTAATCTGCTCTTCTTAGGCAGCAGTTTAGAAACCCTTTATATGCAAATTCTAAAATCAACATTTGCAGCAAAACACCAGCCTCAAAGAAGTAGCAGTAAGACTGCATCTATAACATAGAAGAAACGTTTTCTTCAAAATGCTCTGCTCTGTGTTCATTCACCTAAGAGTCTTGAGTATATGTTCAGATTCAGCGAGTAAGAAACACGTTTCTTCCAGGAGCTGCATTTGCATATTCCAGAGTGTACTGGAGTATAAGGTTTAAAGTGAAATATCTGGTTCTAAAACAAACACGGAGCCATCTAACAGAATGGTTGTCACTGTGTGCATTCAGCTTATTGAGATAAACTGTTGTTTCTATGCAGCAGTTTAGAAAAGATTTTTGTGCAGATTCTAAAACAGACATTCCCAGCAAAATACCGGCCTCTAAGAAATAGCAATAAGACTGCGTCTAAAACTCAAATAAAACGTTTCTTTCAAACTGCTGTGCTGTGTGTTCGTTCACCTAAGGGAGTTGAATCTATGTTTAGATTCAGCGACTTAGAAACACGTCTATTCTGGGAGCTGCGTTTGGCTATTCTAGAATGAATGGGAGTATATGCTGTAACTAGAAACACAGGCTTCTAAAACCAAAACGGAGCTAGCTAACAGAATGATTGTGAATGAGGGCATTCAACTTAACGAATTAAACTGCTCCACTTAAGCAGCAGTTTACAAACCATTTATATGGAAATTCTAAAACCAACATTTCCAGGAAAACACCAGCCTAAAAGCAATAGCAGTTAACAGTGCATCTATAACATGGAAGAAATGTTTTTTTCAAACTCCTCTGCTGTGTGTTCATTCACCTAAGAGACTTCAATATATGCACAGATTCAGCGAGTTACAAACACGTTTCTTCCAGGAGCTGCGTATGCATATATCAGAGTGTACTGGGGTACAAGATGTAAAGAGAAATATCTGATTATACTTAGAAACCCGTTTCTTTTAGGAGCTGCGTTTGGATATTCCAGAGTGAATGAGAGTATATGCTGTAAAGAGAAATAACTGCTTCTAAAACCAAAACGCAGCTATGTAACTGAATGGTAGTCAATGCGTGCACTCAACTTCCAGAGATAAACCCGAGTGTGGATTCAGCAGTCTGCAAACACTTTCTCTGCAGAGTCCCAAAAGAGGCGTTTTCAGCCCATTACCGGCATATGGAAGAAACAGCAGTAAGCACAGGGAAATATCTGCTTCTAAATCCAAAACGCAGCTATCTAACAGAACGGTTGTCAATGTGTGCACTCAACTTCCAGAGTTAAACCCGTGTGTGGATTCAGCAGTCTGCAAACACTTTCTCTGCAGAGTCCCAAAACAGGCGTTTTCAGCCCATTACCGGCATATGGAAGAAACAGCAGTAAGCACAGGGAAATATCTGCTTCTAAATCCAAAACGCAGCTATCTAACAGAACGGTTGTCAATGTGTGCACTCAACTTCCAGAGGTAAACCCGTGTGTGGATTCAGCAGTCTGCAAACACTTTCTCTGCAGAGTCTCAAAACAGGCCTTTCCGGCCAAGTACCGGCATATATAAGAAAGAGCATTAAGACTGCGTCTAAAAGTCAGAAGAAACGTTTCTTTCAAACTGCTCGGCCTTGTGTTCTTTGGCCTAAGGGAGTTGAATCTATGTTTAGATTCAGCGAGATAGAAACACATTTATTCTAGGAGCTGTCTTTGGATATTCCAGAATGAATGGGAGTATATGCTGTAAAGAGAAATATCTGTTTCTAAAACCAAAATGTTTCTATCTAGCACAGTGGTTGTGAATGTGTGCCTTCGGCTTAAAGAGGTAAACTGCTCTTCTCATGCAGCACTTTAGAAACCCTTTCTATGCAAATTCTCATACAGACCTTTCCAGCAAAACACCAGCCTAAAGGAAATAGCAGTAAGACTGCATCTTTAACATGGAAGAAACTGTTTTCAAACTGCTCTGCTGTGTGTTCATTCATATAAGAGACTTGAATATATGTTCAGATTCAGCTAGTTAGCAACACGTTTCTTCCAGGAGCTGTGTTTGCCTATTCCAGAGTATACTGGAGTATAAGATGTAAAGACAAATGTCTCGTTCCAAAAGAAAAACGGATGATCTAATGGAATGGTTGTCAATGTGTGCATTCAACTTACTGAGCTAAACTGTTGTTTGTATGCAGCAGTTTAGAAAACATTTCTGTGTAGATTCTCAGACATTTCCAGCAAAATACCGGCCTATAAGAAATAGCAGTAAGACTGCGTCTAAAACTCAGAGGGAACGTTTCTTTCAAACTGCTCTGCAGTGTGTTCGTTCACCCAAGGTCGTTGAATCTATGTTTGGATTCAGCGATTTTGAAACACGTTTATTCTAGGAGCTGCATTTCGATATTCCAGAGTGTATGGGAGTAAATGCTGTAAAGAGAAATATCTGTTTCTAAAACCAAAACGGAGCTATCTAACAGAATGGTTGTGAATGTGTGCATTCAACTTAAAGGGTTAATCTGCTCTTCTTAGGCAGCAGTTTAGAAACCCTTTATATGCAAATTCTAAAATCAACATTTGCAGCAAAACACCAGCCTAAAAGAAGTAGCAGTAAGACTGCATCTATAACATAGAAGAAACGTTTTCTTCAAAATGCTCTGCTCTGTGTTCATTCACCTAAGAGTCTTGAGTATATGTTCAGATTCAGCGAGTAAGAGACACGTTTCTTCCAGGAGCTGCATTTGCATATTCCAGAGTGTACTGGAGTATAAGGTTTAAAGTGAAATATCTGGTTCTAAAACAATCACGGAGCCATCTAACAGAATGGTTGTCACTGTGTGCGTTCAGCTTATTGAGATAAACTGTTGTTTCTGTGCAGCAGTTTAGAAAAGCTTTTTGTGCAGATTCTAAAACAGACATTCCCAGCAAAATACCGGCCTCTAAGAAATATCAATAAGACTGGGTCTAAAACTCAAATAAAACGTTTCTTTCAAACTGCTGTGCTGTGTGTTCCTTCGCCTAAGGGAGTTGTATCTATGTTTAGATTCAGCCACTTAGAAGCACGTCTATTCTGGGAGCTGTGTTTGGCTATTCCAGAATGAATGGGAGTATATGCTGTAACTAGAAACATAGGTTTCTAAAACCAAAACGGAGCTAGCTAACAGAATGATAGTGAATGAGGGCATTCAACTTAACGAATTAAAATGCTCCACTTATGCAGCAGTTTACAAACCATTTATATGGAAATTCTAAAACCAACATCTACAGGAAAACACCAGCCTAAAAGCAATAGCAGAAACAGTGCATTTATAACATGGAAGAAATGTTTTTTTCAAACTGCTCTGCTGTGTGTTCATTCACGTAACAGACTTCAATATATGCTCAGACTCAGCGAGTTACAAACACGTTTCTCCCAGGAGCTGCATTTGCATATATCAGAGTGTACTGGGGTACAAGATGTAAAGTGAAATATCTGATTATACTTAGAAACCCGTTTCTTTTAGGAGGTGTGTTTGGATATTCCAGAGTGAATGAGAGAATATGCTGTAAAGAGAAATAACTGCTTCTAAAACCAAAAGGCAGCTATCTAACTGAATGGTTGTCAATGCGTGCATTCACCTTCCAGAGTTGAACTCGTGTGTGGATTCAGCAGTCTGCAAACACTTTCTGTGCAGAGTCTCAAAACAGCCGTTTTCAGCCCCATACCGGCATATGGAAGAAAGGGCAGTAAGCACAGGGAAATATCTGCTTCTAAATCCAAAACGCAGCTATCTAACAGAACGGTTCTCAATGTGTGCACTCAACTTCCAGAGTTAAACCCGTGTGTGGATTCAGCAGTCTGCAAACACTTTCTGGGCAGAGTCTCAAAACAGGCATTTTCAGCCCCATACCGGCATATGGAAGAAAGGGCAGTAAGCACAGGGAAATATCTGCTTCTAAATCCAAAACGCAGCTATCTAACAGAACGGTTCTCAATGTGTGCTCTCAACTTCCAGAGTTAAACCCGTGTGTGGATTCAGCAGTCTGCAAACACTTTCTCTGCAGAGTCTCAAAACAGGCCTTTCCGGCCCAGTACCGGCATATATAAGAAAGAGCATTAAGACTGCGTCTAAAACTCAGAAGAAACGTTTCTTTCAAACTGCTCGGCCTTGTGTTCTTTGACCTAAGGGAGTTGAATCTATGTTTAGATTCAGCGAGATAGAAACACGTTTATTCTAGGAGCTGTCTTTGGATATTCCAGAATGAATGGGAGTATATGCTGTAAAGAGAAATATCTGTTTCTAAAAGCAAAATGGATCTATCTAGCAGAGTGGTGGTGAATGTGTGCCTTCGGCTTAAAGAGGTAAACTGCTCTTCTCATGCAGCACTTTAGAAACACTTTCTATGCAAATTCTCATACAGACCTTTCCAGCAAAACACCAGCCTAAAGGAAATAGCAGTAAGACTGCATCTTTAACATGGAAGAAACTGTTTTCAAACTGCTCTGCTGTGTGTTCATTCATATAAGAGACTTGAATATATGTTCAGATTCAGCTAGTTAGCAACACGTTTCTTCCAGGAGCTGTGTTTGCCTATTCCAGAGTATACTGGAGTATAAGATGTAAAGACAAATGTCTCGTTCCAAAAGAAAAACGGATGATCTAATGGAATGGTTGTCAATGTGTGCATTCAACTTACTGAGCTAAACTGTTGTTTGTATGCAGCAGTTTAGAAAACATTTCTGTGTAGATTCTCAGACATTTCCAGCAAAATACCGGCCTATAAGAAATAGCAGTAAGACTGCGTCTAAAACTCAGAGGGAACGTTTCTTTCAAACTGCTCTGCAGTGTGTTCGTTCACCCAAGGTCGTTGAATCTATGTTTGGATTCAGCGATTTTGAAACACGTTTATTCTAGGAGCTGCATTTCGATATTCCAGAGTGTATGGGAGTAAATGCTGTAAAGAGAAATATCTGTTTCTAAAACCAAAACGGAGCTATCTAACAGAATGGTTGTGAATGTGTGCATTCAACTTAAAGGGTTAATCTGCTCTTCTTAGGCAGCAGTTTAGAAACCCTTTATATGCAAATTCTAAAATCAACATTTGCAGCAAAACACCAGCCTAAAAGAAGTAGCAGTAAGACTGCATCTATAACATAGAAGAAACGTTTTCTTCAAAATGCTCTGCTCTGTGTTCATTCACCTAAGAGTCTTGAGTATATGTTCAGATTCAGCGAGTAAGAAACACGTTTCTTCCAGGAGCTGCATTTGCATATTCCAGAGTGTACTGGAGTATAAGGTTTAAAGTGAAATATCTGGTTCTAAAACAAACACGGAGCCATCTAACAGAATGGTTGTCACTGTGTGCATTCAGCTTATTGAGATAAACTGTTGTTTCTATGCAGCAGTTTAGAAAAGATTTTTGTGCAGATTCTAAAACAGACATTCCCAGCAAAATACCGGCCTCTAAGAAATAGCAATAAGACTGCGTCTAAAACTCAAATAAAACGTTTCTTTCAAACTGCTGTGCTGTGTGTTCGTTCACCTAAGGGAGTTGAATCTATGTTTAGATTCAGCGACTTAGAAACACGTCTATTCTGGGAGCTGCGTTTGGCTATTCTAGAATGAATGGGAGTATATGCTGTAACTAGAAACACAGGCTTCTAAAACCAAAACGGAGCTAGCTAACAGAATGATTGTGAATGAGGGCATTCAACTTAACGAATTAAACTGCTCCACTTAAGCAGCAGTTTACAAACCATTTATATGGAAATTCTAAAACCAACATTTCCAGGAAAACACCAGCCTAAAAGCAATAGCAGTAACAGTGCATCTATAACATGGAAGAAATGTTTTTTTCAAACTCCTCTGCTGTGTGTTCATTCACCTAAGAGACTTCAATATATGCACAGATTCAGCGAGTTACAAACACGTTTCTTCCAGGAGCTGCGTATGCATATATCAGAGTGTACTGGGGTACAAGATGTAAAGAGAAATATCTGATTATACTTAGAAACCCGTTTCTTTTAGGAGCTGCGTTTGGATATTCCAGAGTGAATGAGAGTATATGCTGTAAAGAGAAATAACTGCTTCTAAAACCAAAACGCAGCTATGTAACTGAATGGTAGTCAATGCGTGCACTCAACTTCCAGAGATAAACCCGAGTGTGGATTCAGCAGTCTGCAAACACTTTCTCTGCAGAGTCCCAAAAGAGGCGTTTTCAGCCCATTACCGGCATATGGAAGAAACAGCAGTAAGCACAGGGAAATATCTGCTTCTAAATCCAAAACGCAGCTATCTAACAGAACGGTTGTCAATGTGTGCACTCAACTTCCAGAGTTAAACCCGTGTGTGGATTCAGCAGTCTGCAAACACTTTCTCTGCAGAGTCCCAAAACAGGCGTTTTCAGCCCATTACCGGCATAGGGAAGAAACAGCAGTAAGCACAGGGAAATATCTGCTTCTAAATCCAAAACGCAGCTATCTAACAGAACGGTTGTCAATGTGTGCACTCAACTTCCAGAGTTAAACCCGTGTGTGGATTCAGCAGTCTGCAAACACTTTCTCTGCAGAGTCCCAAAACAGGCGTTTTCAGCCCATTACCGGCATATGGAAGAAACAGCAGTAAGCACAGGGAAATATCTGCTTCTAAATCCAAAACGCAGCTATCTAACAGAACGGTTGTCAATGTGTGCACTCAACTTCCAGAGTTAAACCCGTGTGTGGATTCAGCAGTCTGCAAACACATTCTCTGCAGAGTCCCAAAAGAGGCATTTTCAGCCCATTACCGGCATATGGAAGAAACAGCAGTAAGCACAGGGAAATATCTGCTTCTAAATCCAAAACGCAGCTATCTAACAGAACGGTTGTCAATGTGTGCACTCAACTTCCAGAGTTAAACCCGTGTGTGGATTCAGCAGTCTGCAAACACTTTCTCTGCAGAGTCCCAAAACAGGCGTTTTCAGCCCATTACCGGCATATGGAAGAAACAGCAGTAAGCCCAGGGAAATATCTGTTTCTAAATCCAAAACGCAGCTATCTAACAGAACGGTTGTCAATGTGTGCACTCAACTTCCAGAGTTAAACCCGTGTGTGGATTCAGCAGTCTGCAAACACTTTCTCTGCAGAGTCCCAAAACAGGCGTTTTCAGCCCATTACCGGCATATGGAAGAAACAGCAGTAAGCACAGGGATATATCTGCTTCTAAATCCAAAACGCAGCTATCTAACAGAACGGTTGTCAATGTGTGCACTCAACTTCCAGAGTGAAACCCGTGTGTGGATTCAGCAGTCTGCAAACACTTTCTCTGCAGAGTCCCAAAACAGGCGTTTTCAGCCCTTTACCGGCATATGGAAGAAACAGCAGTAAGCCCAGGGATATATCTGCTTCTAAATCCAAAACGCAGCTATCTAACAGAACGGTTGTCAATGTGTGCACTCAACTTCCAGAGTTAAACCCGTGTGTGGATTCAGCAGTCTGCAAACACTTTCTGTGCAGAGTCTCAAAACAGCCCTTTCCGGCCCAGTACCGGCATATAGAAGAAAGAGCATTAAGACTGCGTCTAAAACTCAGAAGAAACGTTTCTTTCAAACTGCTCGGCCTTGTGTTCTTTGGCCTAAGGGAGTTGAATCTATGTTTAGATTCAGCGAGATAGAAACACGTTTATTCTAGGAGCTGTCTTTGGATATTCCAGATTGAATGGGAGTATATGCTGTAAAGAGAAATATCTGTTTCTAAAACCAAAATGGATCTATCTAGCACAGTGGTTGTGAATGTGTGCCTTCGGCTTAAAGAGGTAAACTCCTCTTCTCATGCAGCACTTTAGAAACCCTTTCTATGCAAATTCTCATACAGACCTTTCCAGCAAAACACCAGCCTATAGGAAATAGCAGTAAGACTGCATTTTTAACATGGAAGAAACTGTTTTCAAACTGCTCTGCTGTGTGTTCATTCATATAAGAGACTTGAATATATGTTCAGATTCAGCTAGTTAGCAACACGTTTCTTCCAGGAGCTGTGTTTGCCTATTCCAGAGTATACTGGAGTATAAGATGTAAAGACAAATGTCTCGTTCCAAAAGAAAAACGGATGATCTAATGGAATGGTTGTCAATGTGTGCATTCAACTTACTGAGCTAAACTGCTGTTTGTATGCAGCAGTTTAGAAAACATTTCTGTGTAGATTCTCAAACAGACATTTCCAGCAAAATACCGGCCTATAAGAAATAGCAGTAAGACTGCGTCTAAAACTCAGAGGGAACGTTTCTTTCAAACTGCTCTGCAGTGTGTTCGTTCACCAAAGGTCGTTGAATCTATGTTTGGATTCAGCGAGTTTGAAACACGTTTATTCTAGGAGCTGCATTTCGATATTCCAGAGTGTATGGGAGTAAATGCTGTAAAGAGAAATATCTGTTTCTAAAACCAAAACGGAGCTATCTAACAGAATGGTTGTGAATGTGTGCATTCAACTTAAAGGGTTAATCTGCTCTTCTTAGGCAACAGTTTAGAAACCCTTTATATGCAAATTCTAAAATCAACATTTGCAGCAAAACACCAGCCTAAAAGAAGTAGCAGTAAGACTGCATCTATAACATAGAAGAAACGTTTTCTTCAAAATGCTCTGCTCTGTGTTCATTCACCTAAGAGTCTTGAGTATATGTTCAGATTCAGCGAGTAAGAAACACGTTTCTTCCAGGAGCTGCATTTGCATATTCCAGAGTGTACTGGAGTATAAGGTTTAAAGTGAAATATCTGGTTCTAAAACAAACACGGAGCCATCTAACAGAATGGTTGTCACTGTGTGCATTCAGCTTATTGAGATAAACTGTTGTTTCTATGCAGCAGTTTAGAAAAGATTTTTGTGCAGATTCTAAAACAGACATTCCCAGCAAAATACCGGCCTCTAAGAAATAGCAATAAGACTGCGTCTAAAACTCAAATAAAACGTTTCTTTCAAACTGCTGTGCTGTGTGTTCGTTCACCTAAGGGAGTTGAATCTATGTTTAGATTCAGCGACTTAGAAACACGTCTATTCTGGGAGCTGCGTTTGGCTATTCTAGAATGAATGGGAGTATATGCTGTAACTAGAAACACAGGCTTCTAAAACCAAAACGGAGCTAGCTAACAGAATGATTGTGAATGAGGGCATTCAACTTAACGAATTAAACTGCTCCACTTAAGCAGCAGTTTACAAACCATTTATATGGAAATTCTAAAACCAACATTTCCAGGAAAACACCAGCCTAAAAGCAATAGCAGTAACAGTGCATCTATAACATGGAAGAAATGTTTTTTTCAAACTCCTCTGCTGTGTGTTCATTCACCTAAGAGACTTCAATATATGCACAGATTCAGCGAGTTACAAACACGTTTCTTCCAGGAGCTGCGTATGCATATATCAGAGTGTACTGGGGTACAAGATGTAAAGAGAAATATCTGATTATACTTAGAAACCCGTTTCTTTTAGGAGCTGCGTTTGGATATTCCAGAGTGAATGAGAGTATATGCTGTAAAGAGAAATAACTGCTTCTAAAACCAAAACGCAGCTATGTAACTGAATGGTAGTCAATGCGTGCACTCAACTTCCAGAGATAAACCCGAGTGTGGATTCAGCAGTCTGCAAACACTTTCTCTGCAGAGTCCCAAAAGAGGCGTTTTCAGCCCATTACCGGCATATGGAAGAAACAGCAGTAAGCACAGGGAAATATCTGCTTCTAAATCCAAAACGCAGCTATCTAACAGAACGGTTGTCAATGTGTGCACTCAACTTCCAGAGTTAAACCCGTGTGTGGATTCAGCAGTCTGCAAACACTTTCTCTGAAGAGTCCCAAAACAGGCGTTTTCAGCCCATTACCGGCATATGGAAGAAACAGCAGTAAGCACAGGGAAATATCTGCTTCTAAATCCAAAACGCAGCTATCTAACAGAACGGTTGTCAATGTGTGCACTCAACTTCCAGAGGTAAACCCGTGTGTGGATTCAGCAGTCTGCAAACACTTTCTCTGCAGAGTCTCAAAACAGGCCTTTCCGGCCAAGTACCGGCATATATAAGAAAGAGCATTAAGACTGCGTCTAAAAGTCAGAAGAAACGTTTCTTTCAAACTGCTCGGCCTTGTGTTCTTTGGCCTAAGGGAGTTGAATCTATGTTTAGATTCAGCGAGATAGAAACACATTTATTCTAGGAGCTGTCTTTGGATATTCCAGAATGAATGGGAGTATATGCTGTAAAGAGAAATATCTGTTTCTAAAACCAAAATGTTTCTATCTAGCACAGTGGTTGTGAATGTGTGCCTTCGGCTTAAAGAGGTAAACTGCTCTTCTCATGCAGCACTTTAGAAACCCTTTCTATGCAAATTCTCATACAGACCTTTCCAGCAAAACACCAGTCTAAAGGAAATAGCAGTAAGACTGCATCTTTAACATGGAAGAAACTGTTTTCAAACTGCTCTGCTGTGTGTTCATTCATATAAGAGACTTGAATATATGTTCAGATTCAGCTAGTTAGCAACACGTTTCTTCCAGGAGCTGTGTTTGCCTATTCCAGAGTATACTGGAGTATAAGATGTAAAGACAAATGTCTCGTTCCAAAAGAAAAACGGATGATCTAATGGAATGGTTGTCAATGTGTGCATTCAACTTACTGAGCTAAACTGTTGTTTGTATGCAGCAGTTTAGAAAACATTTCTGTGTAGATTCTCAGACATTTCCAGCAAAATACCGGCCTATAAGAAATAGCAGTAAGACTGCGTCTAAAACTCAGAGGGAACGTTTCTTTCAAACTGCTCTGCAGTGTGTTCGTTCACCCAAGGTCGTTGAATCTATGTTTGGATTCAGCGATTTTGAAACACGTTTATTCTAGGAGCTGCATTTCGATATTCCAGAGTGTATGGGAGTAAATGCTGTAAAGAGAAATATCTGTTTCTAAAACCAAAACGGAGCTATCTAACAGAATGGTTGTGAATGTGTGCATTCAACTTAAAGGGTTAATCTGCTCTTCTTAGGCAGCAGTTTAGAAACCCTTTATATGCAAATTCTAAAATCAACATTTGCAGCAAAACACCAGCCTAAAAGAAGTAGCAGTAAGACTGCATCTATAACATAGAAGAAACGTTTTCTTCAAAATGCTCTGCTCTGTGTTCATTCACCTAAGAGTCTTGAGTATATGTTCAGATTCAGCGAGTAAGAAACACGATTCTTCCAGGAGCTGCATTTGCATATTCCAGAGTGTACTGGAGTATAAGGTTTAAAGTGAAATATCTGGTTCTAAAACAATCACGGAGCCATCTAACAGAATGGTTGTCACTGTGTGCGTTCAGCTTATTGAGATAAACTGTTGTTTCTGTGCAGCAGTTTAGAAAAGCTTTTTGTGCAGATTCTAAAACAGACATTCCCAGCAAAATACCGGCCTCTAAGAAATATCAATAAGACTGGGTCTAAAACTCAAATAAAACGTTTCTTTCAAACTGCTGTGCTGTGTGTTCCTTCGCCTAAGGGAGTTGTATCTATGTTTAGATTCAGCCACTTAGAAGCACGTCTATTCTGGGAGCTGTGTTTGGCTATTCCAGAATGAATGGGAGTATATGCTGTAACTAGAAACATAGGTTTCTAAAACCAAAACGGAGCTAGCTAACAGAATGATAGTGAATGAGGGCATTCAACTTAACGAATTAAAATGCTCCACTTATGCAGCAGTTTACAAACCATTTATATGGAAATTCTAAAACCAACAACTACAGGAAAACACCAGCCTAAAAGCAATAGCAGAAACAGTGCATTTATAACATGGAAGAAATGTTTTTTTCAAACTGCTCTGCTGTGTGTTCATTCACGTAACAGACTTCAATATATGCTCAGACTCAGCGAGTTACAAACACGTTTCTCCCAGGAGCTGCATTTGCATATATCAGAGTGTACTGGGGTACAAGATGTAAAGAGAAATATCTGATTATACTTAGAAACCCGTTTCTTTTAGGAGGTGTGTTTGGATATTCCAGAGTGAATGAGAGTATATGCTGTAAAGAGAAATAACTGCTTCTAAAACCAAAAGGCAGCTATCTAACTGAATGGTTGTCAATGCGTGCATTCACCTTCCAGAGTTGAACTCGTGTGTGGATTCAGCAGTCTGCAAACACTTTCTGTGCAGAGTCTCAAAACAGGCGTTTTCAGCCCCATACCGGCATATGGAAGAAAGGGCAGTAAGCACAGGGAAATATCTGCTTCTAAATCCAAAACGCAGCTATCTAACAGAACGGTTGTCAATGTGTGCACTCAACTTCCAGAGTTAAACCCGTGTGTGGATTCAGCAGTCTGCAAACACTTTCTGGGCAGAGTCTCAAAACAGGCATTTTCAGCCCCATACCGGCATATGGAAGAAAGGGCAGTAAGCACAGGGAAATATCTGCTTCTAAATCCAAAACGCAGCTATCTAACAGAACGGTTGTCAATGTGTGCACTCAACTTCCAGAGTTAAACCCGTGTGTGGATTCAGCAGTCTGCAAACACTTTCTCTGCAGAGTCCCAAAACAGGCGTTTTCAGCCCATTACTGGCATATGGAAGAAACAGCAGTAAGCACAGGGAAATATCTGTTTCTAAATCCAAAACGCAGCTATCTAACAGAACGGATGTCAATGTGTGCACTCAACTTCCAGAGTTAAACCCGTGTGTGGATTCAGCAGTCTGCAAACACTTTCTCTGCAGAGTCCCAAACCAGGCGTTTTCAGCCCATTACCGGCATATGGAAGAAACAGCAGTAAGCACAGGGAAATATCTGCTTCTAAATCCATAAAGCAGCTATCTAACAGAACGGTTTTCAATGTGTGCACTCAACTTCCAGAGTTAAACCCGTGTGTGGATTCAGCAGTCTGCAAACACTTTCTCTGCAGAGTCTCAAAACAGGCCTTTCCGGCCCAGTACCGGCATATATAAGAAAGAGCATTAAGACTGCGTCTAAAACTCAGAAGAAACGTTTCTTTCAAACTGCTCGGCCTTGTGTTCTTTGGCCTAAGGGAGTTGAATCTATGTTTAGATTCAGCGAGATAGAAACACGTTTATTCTAGGAGCTGTCTTTGGATATTCCAGAATGAATGGGAGTATATGCTGTAAAGAGAAATATCTGTTTCTAAAAGCAAAATGGATCTATCTAGCAGAGTGGTTGTGAATGTGTGCCTTCGGCTTAAAGAGGTAAACTGCTCTTCTCATGCAGCACTTTAGAAACACTTTCTATGCAAATTCTCATACAGACCTTTCCAGCAAAACACCAGCCTAAAGGAAATAGCAGTAAGACTGCATCTTTAACATGGAAGAAACTGTTTTCAAACTGCTCTGCTGTGTGTTCATTCATATAAGAGACTTGAATATATGTTCAGATTCAGCTAGTTAGCAACACGTTTCTTCCAGGAGCTGTGTTTGCCTATTCCAGAGTATACTGGAGTATAAGATGTAAAGACAAATGTCTCGTTCCAAAAGAAAAACGGATGATCTAATGGAATGGTTGTCAATGTGTGCATTCAACTTACTGAGCTAAACTGTTGTTTGTATGCAGCAGTTTAGAAAACATTTCTGTGTAGATTCTCAGACATTTCCAGCAAAATACCGGCCTATAAGAAATAGCAGTAAGACTGCGTCTAAAACTCAGAGGGAACGTTTCTTTCAAACTGCTCTGCAGTGTGTTCGTTCACCAAAGGTCGTTGAATCTATGTTTGGATTCAGCGATTTTGAAACACGTTTATTCTAGGAGCTGCATTTCGATATTCCAGAGTGTATGGGAGTAAATGCTGTAAAGAGAAATATCTGTTTCTAAAACCAAAACGGAGCTATCTAACAGAATGGTTGTGAATGTGTGCATTCAACTTAAAGGGTTAATCTGCTCTTCTTAGGCAGCAGTTTAGAAACCCTTTATATGCAAATTCTAAAATCAACATTTGCAGCAAAACACCAGCCTAAAAGAAGTAGCAGTAAGACTGCATCTATAACATAGAAGAAACGTTTTCTTCAAAATGCTCTGCTCTGTGTTCATTCACCTAAGAGTCTTGAGTATATGTTCAGATTCAGCGAGTAAGAAACACGTTTCTTCCAGGAGCTGCATTTGCATATTCCAGAGTGTACTGGAGTATAAGGTTTAAAGTGAAATATCTGGTTCTCAAACAAACACGGAGCCATCTAACAGAATGGTTGTCACTGTGTGCATTCAGCTTATTGAGATAAACTGTTGTTTCTATGCAGCAGTTTAGAAAAGATTTTTGTGCAGATTCTAAAACAGACATTCCCAGCAAAATACCGGCCTCTAAGAAATAGCAATAAGACTGCGTCTAAAACTCAAATAAAACGTTTCTTTCAAACTGCTGTGCTGTGTGTTCGTTCACCTAAGGGAGTTGAATCTATGTTTAGATTCAGCGACTTAGAAACACGTCTATTCTGGGAGCTGCGTTTGGCTATTCTAGAATGAATGGGAGTATATGCTGTAACTAGAAACACAGGCTTCTAAAACCAAAACGGAGCTAGCTAACAGAATGATTGTGAATGAGGGCATTCAACTTAACGAATTAAACTGCTCCACTTAAGCAGCAGTTTACAAACCATTTATATGGAAATTCTAAAACCAACATTTCCAGGAAAACACCAGCCTAAAAGCAATAGCAGTAACAGTGCATCTATAACATGGAAGAAATGTTTTTTTCAAACTCCTCTGCTGTGTGTTCATTCACCTAAGAGACTTCAATATATGCACAGATTCAGCGAGTTACAAACACGTTTCTTCCAGGAGCTGCGTATGCATATATCAGAGTGTACTGGGGTACAAGATGTAAAGAGAAATATCTGATTATACTTAGAAACCCGTTTCCTTTAGGAGCTGCGTTTGGATATTCCAGAGTGAATGAGAGTATATGCTGTAAAGAGAAATAACTGCTTCTAAAACCAAAACGCAGCTATGTAACTGAATGGTAGTCAATGCGTGCACTCAACTTCCAGAGATAAACCCGAGTGTGGATTCAGCAGTCTGCAAACACTTTCTCTGCAGAGTCCCAAAAGAGGCGTTTTCAGCCCATTACCGGCATATGGAAGAAACAGCAGTAAGCACAGGGAAATATCTGCTTCTAAATCCAAAACGCAGCTATCTAACAGAACGGTTGTCAATGTGTGCACTCAACTTCAGAGTTAAACCCGTGTGTGGATTCAGCAGTCTGCAAACACTTTCTCTGCAGAGTCCCAAAACAGGCGTTTTCAGCCCATTACCGGCATTTGGAAGAAACAGCAGTAAGCACAGGGAAATATCTGCTTCTAAATCCAAAACGCAGCTATCTAACAGAACGGTTGTCAATGTGTGCACTCAACTTCCAGAGTTAAACCCGTGTGTGGATTCAGCAGTCTGCAAACACTTTCTCTGCAGAGTCCCAAAACAGGCATTTTCAGCCCATTACCGGCATATCGAAGAAACAGCAGTAAGCACAGGGAAATATCTGCTTCTAAATCCAAAACGCAGCTATCTAACAGAACGGTTGTCAATGTGTGCACTCAACTTCCAGAGTTAAACCCGTGTGTGGATTCAGCAGTCTGCAAACACTTTCTCTGCAGAATCCCAAAAGAGGCGTTTTCAGCCCATTACCGGCATATGGAAGAAACAGCAGTAAGCACAGGGAAATATCTGCTTCTAAATCCAAAACGCAGCTATCTAACAGAACGGTTGTCAATGTGTGCACTCAACTTCCAGAGTTAAACCCGTGTGTGGATTCAGCAGTCTGCAAACACTTTCTGGGCAGAGTCTCAAAACAGGCATTTTCAGCCCCATACCGGCATATGGAAGAAAGGGCAGTAAGCACAGGGAAATATCTGCTTCTAAATCCAAAACGCAGCTATCTAACAGAACGGTTGTCAATGTGTGCACTCAACTTCCAGAGTTAAACCCGTGTGTGGATTCAGCAGTCTGCAAACACTTTCTGTGCAGAATCTCAAAACAGGCCTTTCCGGCCCAGTACCGGCATATATAAGAAAGAGCAGTAAGTCTGCGTCGAAAACTCAGAAGAAACGTTTCTTTCAAACTGCTCGGCCGTGTGTTCTTTGACTTAAGGGAGTTGAATCTGTGTTTAGTTTCATCGAGATAGAAACACGTTTATTCTAGGAACTGTCTTTGGATATTCCAGAATGAAGGGGAGTATATGCTGTAAAGAGAAATATCTGTTTCTAAAACCAAAATGGATCTATCTAGCACAGTGGTTGTGAATGTGTGCCTTCGGCTTAAAGAGGTAAACTGCTCTTCTCATGCAGCACTTTAGAAACCCTTTCTATGCAAATTCTCATACAGACCTTTCCAGCAAAACACCAGCCTAAAGGAAATAGCAGTAAGACTGCATCTTTAACATGGAAGAAACTGTTTTCAAACTGCTCTGCTGTGTGTTCATTTGTATAAGAGACTTGAATATATGTTCAGATTCAGCTAGTTAGCAACACGTTTCTTCCAGGAGCTGTGTTTGCCTATTCCAGAGTATACTGGAGTATAAGATGTAAAGACAAATGTCTCATTCCAAAAGAAAAACGGATGATCTAATGGAATGGTTGTCAATGTGTGCATTCAACTTACTGAGCTAAACTGCTGTTTGTATGCAGCAGTTTAGAAAACATTTCTGTGTAGATTCTCAGACATTTCCAGCAAAATACTGGCCTATAAGAAATAGCAGTAAGACTGCGTCTAAAACTCAGAGGGAACGTTTCTTTCAAACTGCTCTGCAGTGTGTTCGTTCACCAAAGGTCGTTGAATCTATGTTTGGATTCAGCGATTTTGAAACACGTTTATTCTAGGAGCTGCATTTCGATATTCCAGAGTGTATGGGAGTAAATGCTGTAAAGAGAAATATCTGTTTCTAAAACCAAAACGGAGCTATCTAACAGAATGGTTGTGAATGTGTGCATTCAACTTAAAGGGTTAATCCGCTCTTCTTAGGCAGCAGTTTAGAAACCCTTTATATGCAAATTCTAAAATCAACATTTGCAGCAAAACACCAGCCTAAAAGAAGTAGCAGTAAGACTGCATCTATAACATAGAAGAAACGTTTTCTTCAAAATGCTCTGCTCTGTGTTCATTCACCTAAGAATCTTGAGTATATGTTCAGATTCAGCGAGAAAGAAACACGATTCTTCCAGGAGCTGCATTTGCATATTCCAGAGTGTACTGGAGTATAAGGTTTAAAGTGAAATATCTGGTTCTAAAACAAACACGGAGCCGTCTAACAGAATGGTTGTCACTGTGTGCGTTCAGCTTGTTGAGATAAACTGTTGTTTCTGTGCAGCAGTTTAGAAAAGCTTTTTGTGCAGATTCTAAAACAGAAATTCCCAGCAAAATACCGGCCTCTAAGAAATATCAATAAGACTGCGTCTAAAACTCAAATAAAACGTTTCTTTCAAACTGCTGTGCTGTGTGTTCCTTCGCCTAAGGGAGATGTATCTGTTTTAGATTCAGCCACTTAGAAACACGTCTATTCTGGGAGCTGTGTTTGGCTATTCCAGAATGAATGGGAGTATATGCTGTAACTAGAAACATAGGCTTCTAAAACCAAAACGGAGCTAGCTAACAGAATGATAGTGAATGAGGGCATTCAACTTAACGAATTAAAATGCTCCACTTATGCAGCAGTTTACAAACCATTTATATGGAAATTCTAAAACCAACACTTACAGGAAAACACCAGCCTAAAAGCAATAGCAGAAACAGTGCATTTATAACATGGAAGAAATGTTTTTTTTCAAACTGCTCTGCTGTGTGTTCATTCACCTAACAGACTTCAAAATATGCTCAGACTCAGCGAGTTACAAACACGTTTCTCCCAGAAGCTGCGTTTGCATATATCAGAGTGTACTGGGGTACAAAATGTAAAGAGAAATATCTGATTATACTTAGAAACCCGTTTCTTTTAGGAGGTGTGTTTGGATATTCCAGAGTGAATGAGAGTGTATGCTGTAAAGAGAAATACCTGCTTCTAAAACCAAAAGGCAGCTATCTACCTGAATGGTTGTCAATGCGTGCATTCACCTTCCAGAGTTGAACTCGTGTGTGGATTCAGCAGTCTGCAAACACTTTCTGTGCAGAGTCTCAAAAGAGGCATTTTCAGCCCAATACCGGCATATGGAAGAAAGGGCAGTAAGCACAGGGAAATATCTGCTTCTAAATCCAAAACGCAGCTATCTAACAGAACGGTTGTCAACGTGTGCACTCAACTTCCAGAGTTAAACCCGTGTGTGGATTCAGCAGTCTGCAAACACTTTCTCTGCAGAGTCCCAAAGCAGGCGTTTTCAGTCCATTACCGGCATATGGAAGAAACAGCAGTAAGCACAGGGAAATATCTGCTTCTATATCCAAAACGCAGCCATCTAACAGAACGGTTGTCAATGTGTGCACTCAACTTCCAGAGTTAAACCCGTGTGTGGATTCAGCAGTCTGCAAACACTTTCTCTGCAGAGTCCCAAAACAGGCGTTTTCAGCCCATTACCGGCATATGGAAGAAACAGCAGTAAGCACAGGGAAATATCTGCTTCTAAATCCAAAACGCAGCCATCTAACAGAACGGTTGTCAATGTGTGCACTCAACTTCCAGAGGTAAACCCGTGTGTGGATTCAGCAGTCTGCAAACACTTTCTCTGCAGAGTCCCAAAACAGGCGTTTTCAGCCCATTACCGGCATATGGAAGAAACAGCAGTAAGCACAGGGAAATATCTGCTTCTAAATCCAAAACGCAGCTATCTAACAGAACGGTTGTCAATGTGTGCACTCAACTTCCAGAGTTAAACCCGTGTGTGGATTCAGCAGTCTGCAAACACTTTCTCTGCAGAGTCCCAAAACAGGCGTTTTCAGCCCATTACCGGCATATGGAAGAAACAGCAGTAAGCACAGGGAAATATCTGCTTCTAAATACAAAACGCAGCTATCTAACAGATCGGTTGTCAATGTGTGCACTCAACTTCCAGAGTTAAACCCGTGTGTGGATTCAGCAGTCTGCAAACACTTTCTCTGCAGAGTCCCAAAACAGGCGTTTTCAGCCCATTACCGGCATATGGAAGAAACAGCAGTAAGCACAGGGAAATATCTGCTTCTAAATCCAAAACGCAGCCATCTAACAGAACGGTTGTCAATGTGTGCACTCAACTTCCAGAGTTAAACCCGTGTGTGGATTCAGCAGTCTGCAAACACTTTCTCTGCAGAGTCCCAAAACAGGCGTTTTCTGCCCATTACCGGCATATGGAAGAAACAGCAGTAAGCACAGGGAAATATCTGCTTCTAAATCCAAAACGCAGCTATCTAACAGAACGGTTGTCAATGTGTGCACTCAACTTCCAGAGTTAAACCCGTGTGTGGATTCAGCAGTCTGCAAACACTTTCTCTGCAGAGTCCCAAAACAGGCGTTTTCAGCCCATTACCGGCATATGGAAGAAACAGCAGTAAGCACAGGGAAATATCTGCTTCTAAATCCAAAACGCAGCTATCTAACAGAACGGTTGTCAATGTGTGCACTCAACTTCCAGAGTTAAACCCGTGTGTGGATTCAGCAGTCTGCAAACACTTTCTCTGCAGAGTCCCAAAACAGGCGTTTTCAGCCCATTACCGGCATATGGAAGAAACAGCAGTAAGCACAGGGAAATATCTGCTTCTAAATCCAAAACGCAGCTATCTAACAGAACGGTTGTCAATGTGTGCACTCAACTTCCAGAGTTAAACCCGTGTGTGGATTCAGCAGTCTGCAAACACTTTCTGGGCAGAGTCTCAAAACAGGCATTTTCAGCCCCATACCGGCATATGGAAGAAAGGGCAGTAAGCACAGGGAAATATCTGCTTCTAAATCCAAAACGCAGCTATCTAACAGAACGGTTGTCAATGTGTGCACTCAACTTCCAGAGTTAAACCCGTGTGTGGATTCAGCAGTCTGCAAACACTTTCTGTGCAGAATCTCAAAACAGGCCTTTCCGGCCCAGTACCGGCATATATAAGAAAGAGCAGTAAGTCTGCGTCGAAAACTCAGAAGAAACGTTTCTTTCAAACTGCTCGGCCGTGTGTTCTTTGACTTAAGGGAGTTGAATCTGTGTTTAGTTTCATCGAGATAGAAACACGTTTATTCTAGGAACTGTCTTTGGATATTCCAGAATGAAGGGGAGTATATGCTGTAAAGAGAAATATCTGTGTCTAAAACCAAAATGGATCTATCTAGCACAGTGGTTGTGAATGTGTGCCTTCGGCTTAAAGAGGTAAACTGCTCTTCTCATGCAGCACTTTAGAAACCCTTTCTATGCAAATTCTCATACAGACCTTTCCAGCAAAACACCAGCCTAAAGGAAATAGCAGTAAGACTGCATCTTTAACATGGAAGAAACTGTTTCCAAACTGCTCTGCTGTGTGTTCATTTGTATAAGAGACTTGAATATATGTTCAGATTCAGCTAGTTAGCAACACGTTTCTTCCAGGAGCTGTGTTTGCCTATTCCAGAGTATACTGGAGTATAAGATGTAAAGACAAATGTCTCGTTCCAAAAGAAAAACGGATGATCTAATGGAATGGTTGTCAATGTGTGCATTCAACTTACTGAGCTAAACTGCTGTTTGTATGCAGCAGTTTAGAAAACATTTCTGTGTAGATTCTCAGACATTTCCAGCAAAATACTGGCCTATAAGAAATAGCAGTAAGACTGCGTCTAAAACTCAGAGGGAACGTTTCTTTCAAACTGCTCTGCAGTGTGTTCGTTCACCAAAGGTCGTTGAATCTATGTTTGGATTCAGCGATTTTGAAACACGTTTATTCTAGGAGCTGCATTTCGATATTCCAGAGTGTATGGGAGTAAATGCTGTAAAGAGAAATATCTGTTTCTAAAACCAAAACGGAGCTATCTAACAGAATGGTTGTGAATGTGTGCATTCAACTTAAAGGGTTAATCCGCTCTTCTTAGGCAGCAGTTTAGAAACCCTTTATATGCAAATTCTAAAATCAACATTTGCAGCAAAACACCAGCCTAAAAGAAGTAGCAGTAAGACTGCATCTATAACATAGAAGAAACGTTTTCTTCAAAATGCTCTGCTCTGTGTTCATTCACCTAAGAATCTTGAGTATATGTTCAGATTCAGCGAGAAAGAAACACGATTCTTCCAGGAGCTGCATTTGCATATTCCAGAGTGTACTGGAGTATAAGGTTTAAAGTGAAATATCTGGTTCTAAAACAAACACGGAGCCGTCTAACAGAATGGTTGTCACTGTGTGCGTTCAGCTTGTTGAGATAAACTGTTGTTTCTGTGCAGCAGTTTAGAAAAGCTTTTTGTGCAGATTCTAAAACAGAAATTCCCAGCAAAATACCGGCCTCTAAGAAATATCAATAAGACTGCGTCTAAAACTCAAATAAAACGTTTCTTTCAAACTGCTGTGCTGTGTGTTCCTTCGCCTAAGGGAGATGTATCTGTTTTAGATTCAGCCACTTAGAAACACGTCTATTCTGGGAGCTGTGTTTGGCTATTCCAGAATGAATGGGAGTATATGCTGTAACTAGAAACATAGGCTTCTAAAACCAAAACGGAGCTAGCTAACAGAATGATAGTGAATGAGGGCATTCAACTTAACGAATTAAAATGCTCCACTTATGCAGCAGTTTACAAACCATTTATATGGAAATTCTAAAACCAACACTTACAGGAAAACACCAGCCTAAAAGCAATAGCAGAAACAGTGCATTTATAACATGGAAGAAATGTTTTTTTTCAAACTGCTCTGCTGTGTGTTCATTCACCTAACAGACTTCAAAATATGCTCAGACTCAGCGAGTTACAAACACGTTTCTCCCAGAAGCTGCGTTTGCATATATCAGAGTGTACTGGGGTACAAAATGTAAAGAGAAATATCTGATTATACTTAGAAACCCGTTTCTTTTAGGAGGTGTGTTTGGATATTCCAGAGTGAATGAGAGTGTATGCTGTAAAGAGAAATACCTGCTTCTAAAACCAAAAGGCAGCTATCTACCTGAATGGTTGTCAATGCGTGCATTCACCTTCCAGAGTTGAACTCGTGTGTGGATTCAGCAGTCTGCAAACACTTTCTGTGCAGAGTCTCAAAAGAGGCATTTTCAGCCCAATACCGGCATATGGAAGAAAGGGCAGTAAGCACAGGGAAATATCTGCTTCTAAATCCAAAACGCAGCTATCTAACAGAACGGTTGTCAACGTGTGCACTCAACTTCCAGAGTTAAACCCGTGTGTGGATTCAGCAGTCTGCAAACACTTTCTCTGCAGAGTCCCAAAGCAGGCGTTTTCAGTCCATTACCGGCATATGGAAGAAACAGCAGTAAGCACAGGGAAATATCTGCTTCTATATCCAAAACGCAGCCATCTAACAGAACGGTTGTCAATGTGTGCACTCAACTTCCAGAGTTAAACCCGTGTGTGGATTCAGCAGTCTGCAAACACTTTCTCTGCAGAGTCCCAAAACAGGCGTTTTCAGCCCATTACCGGCATATGGAAGAAACAGCAGTAAGCACAGGGAAATATCTGCTTCTAAATCCAAAACGCAGCCATCTAACAGAACGGTTGTCAATGTGTGCACTCAACTTCCAGAGGTAAACCCGTGTGTGGATTCAGCAGTCTGCAAACACTTTCTCTGCAGAGTCCCAAAACAGGCGTTTTCAGCCCATTACCGGCATATGGAAGAAACAGCAGTAAGCACAGGGAAATATCTGCTTCTAAATCCAAAACGCAGCTATCTAACAGAACGGTTGTCAATGTGTGCACTCAACTTCCAGAGTTAAACCCGTGTGTGGATTCAGCAGTCTGCAAACACTTTCTCTGCAGAGTCCCAAAACAGGCGTTTTCAGCCCATTACCGGCATATGGAAGAAACAGCAGTAAGCACAGGGAAATATCTGCTTCTAAATACAAAACGCAGCTATCTAACAGATCGGTTGTCAATGTGTGCACTCAACTTCCAGAGTTAAACCCGTGTGTGGATTCAGCAGTCTGCTAACACTTTCTCTGCAGAGTCCCAAAACAGGCGTTTTCAGCCCATTACCGGCATATGGAAGAAACAGCAGTAAGCACAGGGAAATATCTGCTTCTAAATCCAAAACGCAGCCATCTAACAGAACGGTTGTCAATGTGTGCACTCAACTTCCAGAGTTAAACCCGTGTGTGGATTCAGCAGTCTGCAAACACTTTCTCTGCAGAGTCCCAAAACAGGCGTTTTCTGCCCATTACCGGCATATGGAAGAAACAGCAGTAAGCACAGGGAAATATCTGCTTCTAAATCCAAAACGCAGCTATCTAACAGAACGGTTGTCAATGTGTGCACTCAACTTCCAGAGTTAAACCCGTGTGTGGATTCAGCAGTCTGCAAACACTTTCTCTGCAGAGTCCCAAAACAGGCGTTTTCAGCCCATTACCGGCATATGGAAGAAACAGCAGTAAGCACAGGGAAATATCTGCTTCTAAATCCAAAACGCAGCTATCTAACAGAACGGTTGTCAATGTGTGCACTCAACTTCCAGAGTTAAACCCGTGTGTGGATTCAGCAGTCTGCAAACACTTTCTCTGCAGAGTCCCAAAACAGGCGTTTTCAGCCCATTACCGGCATATGGAAGAAACAGCAGTAAGCCCAGGGAAATATCTGCTTCTAAATCCAAAACGCAGCTATCTAACAGAACGGTTGTCAATGTGTGCACTCAACTTCCAGAGTTAAACCCGTGTGTGGATTCAGCAGTCTGCAAACACTTTCTCTGCAGAGTCCCAAAACAGGCGTTTTCAGCACATTACCGGCATATGGAAGAAACAGCAGTAAGCACAGGGAAATATCTGCTTCTAAATCCAAAACGCAGCTATCTAACAGAACGGTTCTCAATGTGTGCACTCAACTTCCAGAGTTAAACCCGTGTGTGGATTCAGCAGTCTGCAAACACTTTCTCTGCAGAGTCCCAAAACAGGCGTTTTCAGCCCATTACCGGCATATGGAAGAAACAGCAGTAAGCACAGGGAAATATCTGCTTCTAAATCCAAAACGCAGCTATCTAACAGAACGGTTGTCAATGTGTGCACTCAACTTCCAGAGTTAAACCCGTGTGTGGATTCAGCAGTCTGCAAACACTTTCTCTGCAGAGTCCCAAAACAGGCGTTTTCAGCCCATTACCGGCATATGGAAGAAACAGCAGTAAGCACAGGGAAATATCTGCTTCTAAATCCAAAACGCAGCTATCTAACAGAACGGTTGTCAATGTGTGCACTCAACTTCCAGAGTTAAACCCGTGTGTGGATTCAGCAGTCTGCAAACACTTTCTCTGCAGATTCCCAAAACAGGCGTTTTCAGCCCATTACCGGCATATGGAAGAAACAGCAGTAAGACCAGGGAAATATCTGCTTCTAAATCCAAAACGCAGCTATCTAACAGAACGGTTGTCAATGTGTGCACTCAACTTCCAGAGTTAAACCCGTGTGTGGATTCAGCAGTCTGCAAACACTTTCTCTGCAGAGTCCCAAAACAGGCGTTTTCAGCCCATTACCGGCATATGGAAGAAACAGCAGTAAGCACAGGGAAATATCTGCTTCTAAATCCAAAACGCAGCTATCTAACAGAACGGTTGTCAATGTGTGCACTCAACTTCCAGAGTTAAACCCGTGTGTGGATTCAGCAGTCTGCAAACACTTTCTCTGCAGAGTCCCAAAACAGGCGTTTTCAGCCCATTACCGGCATATGGAAGAAACAGCAGTAAGCACAGGGAAATATCTGCTTCTAAATCCAAAACGCAGCTATCTAACAGAACGGTTGTCAATGTGTGCACTCAACTTCCAGAGTTAAACCCGTGTGTGGATTCAGCAGTCTGCAAACACTTTCTCTGCAGAGTCCCAAAACAGGCGTTTTCAGCCCATTACCGGCATATGGAAGAAACAGCAGTAAGCACAGGGAAATATCTGCTTCTAAATCCAAAACGCAGCTATCTAACAGAACGGTTGTCAATGTGTTCACTCAACTTCCAGAGTTAAACCCGTGTGTGGATTCAGCAGTCTGCAAACACTTTCTCTGCAGAGTCCCAAACCAGGCGTGTTCAGCCCATTACCGGCATATGGAAGAAACAGCAGTAAGCACAGGGAAATATCAGCTTCTAAATCCAAAACGCAGCTATCTAACCGAACGGTTGTCAATGTGTGCACTCAACTTCCAGAGGTAAACCCGTGTGTGGATTCAGCAGTCTGCAAACACTTTCTCTGCAGAGTCCCAAAACAGGCGTTTTCAGCCCATTACCGGCATATGGAAGAAACAGCAGTCAGCACAGGGAAATATCTACTTCTAAATCCAAAACGCAACTATCTAACAGAACGGTTGTCAATGTGTGCACTCAACTTCCAGAGTTAAACCCGTGTGTGGATTCAGCAGTCTGCAAACACTTTCTCTGCAGAGTCCCAAAACAGGCGTTTTCAGCCCATTACCGGCATATGGAAGAAACAGCAGTCAGCACAGGGAAATATCTGCTTCTAAATCCAAAACGCAGCTATCTAACAGAACGGTTGTCAATGTGTGCACTCAACTTCCAGAGGTAAACCCGTGTGTGGATTCAGCAGTCTGCAAACACTTTCTCTGCAGAGTCCCAAAACAGGCGTTTTCAGCCCATTACCGGCATATGGAAGAAACAGCAGTAAGCACAGGGAAATATCTGCTTCTAAATCCAAAACGCAGCTATCTAACAGAACGGTTGTCAATGTGTGCACTCAACTTCCAGAGTTAAACCCGTGTGTGGATTCAGCAGTCTGCAAACACTTTCTCTGCAGAGTCCCAAAACAGGCGTTTTCAGCCCATTACCGGCATATGGAAGAAACAGCAGTAAGCACAGGGAAATATCTGCTTCTAAATCCAAAACGCAGCTATCTAACAGAACGGTTGTCAATGTTTGCACTCAACTTCCAGAGTGAAACCCGTGTGTGGATTCAGCAGTCTGCACACACTTTCTCTGCAGAGTCCCAAAACAGGCGTTTTCAGCCCATTACCGGCATATGGAAGAAACAGCAGTAAGCACAGGGAAATATCTGCTTCTAAATCCAAAACGCAGCTATCTAACAGAACGGTTGTCAATGTGTGCACTCAACTTCCAGATTTAAACCCGTGTGTGGATTCAGCAGTCTGCAAACACTTTCTCTGCAGAGTCCCAAAACAGGCGTTTTCAGCCCGTTTCCGGCATATGGAAGAAACAGCAGTAAGCACAGGGAAATATCTGCTTCTAAATCCAAAACGCAGCTATCTAACAGAACGGTTGTCAATGTGTGCACTCAACTTCCAGAGTTAAACCCGTGTGTGGATTCAGCAGTCTGCAAACACTTTCTCTGCAGAGTCCCAAAACAGGCGTTTTCAGCCCATTACCGGCATATGGAAGAAACAGCAGTCAGCACAGGGAAATATCTGCTTCTAAATCCAAAACGCAACTATCTAACAGAACGGTTGTCAATGTGTGCACTCAACTTCCAGAGGTAAACCCGTGTGTGGATTCAGCAGTCTGCAAACACTTTCTCTGCAGAGTCCCAAAACAGGCGTTTTCAGCCCATTACCGGCATATGGAAGAAACAGCAGTCAGCACAGGGAAATATCTGCTTCTAAATCCAAAACGCAGCTATCTAACAGAACGGTTGTCAATGTGTGCACTCAACTTCCAGAGTTAAACCCGTGTGTGGATTCAGCAGTCTGCAAACACTTTCTCTGCAGAGTCCCAAAACAGGCGTTTTCAGCCCATTACCGGCATATGGAAGAAACAGCAGTAAGCACAGGGAAATATCTGCTTCTAAATCCAAAACGCAGCTATCTAACAGAACGGTTGTCAATGTGTGCACTCAACTTCCAGAGTTAAACCCGTGTGTGGATTCAGCAGTCTGCAAACACTTTCTCTGCAGAGTCCCAAAACAGGCGTTTTCAGCCCATTACCGGCATATGGAAGAAACAGCAGTAAGCACAGGGAAATATCTGCTTCTAAATCCAAAACGCAGCTATCTAACAGAACGGTTGTCAATGTGTTCACTCAACTTCCAGAGTTAAACCCGTGTGTGGATTCAGCAGTCTGCAAACACTTTCTCTGCAGAGTCCCAAAACAGGCGTTTTCAGCCCATTACCGGCATATGGAAGAAACAGCGGTAAGCACAGGGAAATATCTGCTTCTAAATCCAAAACGCAGCTATCTAACAGAACGGTTGTCAATGTGTGCACTCAACTTCCAGAGTTAAACCCGTGTGTGGATTCAGCAGTCTGCAAACACTTTCTCTGCAGAGTCCCAAAACAGGCGTTTTCAGCCCATTACCGGCATATGGAAGAAACAGCAGTAAGCACAGGGAAATATCTGCTTCTAAATCCAAAACGCAGCCATCTAACAGAACGGTTGTCAATGTGTGCACTCAACTTCCAGAGTTAAACCCGTGTGTGAATTCAGCAGTCTGCAAACACTTTCTCTGCAGAGTCCCAAAACAGGCGTTTTCTGCCCATTACCGGCATATGGAAGAAACAGCAGTAAGCACAGGGAAATATCTGCTTCTAAATCCAAAACGCAGCTATCTAACAGAACGGTTGTCAATGTGTGCACTCAACTTCCAGAGTTAAACCCGTGTGTGGATTCAGCAGTCTGCAGACACTTTCTCTGCAGAGTCCCAAAACCGGCGTTTTCAGCCCATTACCGGCATATGGAAGAAACAGCAGTAAGCACAGGGAAATATCTGCTTCTAAATCCAAAACGCAGCTATCTAACAGAACGGTTGTCAATGTGTGCACTCAACTTCCAGAGTTAAACCCGTGTGTGGATTCAGCAGTCTGCAAACACTTTCTCTGCAGAGTCCCAAAACAGGCGTTTTCAGCCCATTACCGGCATATGGAAGAAACAGCAGTAAGCACAGGGAAATATCTGCTTCTAAATCCAAAAAGCAGCTATCTAACAGAACGGTTGTCAATGTGTGCACTCAACTTCCAGAGTTAAACCCGTGTGTGGATTCAGCAGTCTGCAAACACTTTCTCTGCAGAGTCCCAAAACAGGCGTTTTCAGCCCATTACCGGCATATGGAAGAAACAGCAGTAAGCACAGGGAAATATCTGCTTCTAAATCCAAAACGCAGCTATCTAACAGAACGGTTGTCAATGTGTGCACTCAACTTCCAGAGTTAAACCCGTGTGTGGATTCAGCAGTCTGCAAACACTTTCTCTGCAGAGTCCCAAAACAGGCGTTTTCAGCCCATTACCGGCATATGGAAGAAACAGCAGTAAGCACAGGGAATTATCTGCTTCTAAATCCAAAACGCAGCTATCTAACAGAACGGTTGTCAATGTGTGCACTCAACTTCCAGAGTTAAACCCGTGTGTGGATTCAGCAGTCTGCAAACACTTTCTCTGCAGAGTCCCAAAACAGGCGTTTTCAGCCCATTACCGGCATATGGAAGAAACAGCAGTAAGCACAGGGAAATATCTGCTTCTAAATCCAAAACGCAACTATCTAACAGAACGGTTGTCAATGTGTGCACTCAACTTCCAGAGTTAAACCCGTGTGTGGATTCAGCAGTCTGCAAACACTTTCTCTGCAGAGTCCCAAAACAGGCGTTTTCAGCCCATTACCGGCATATGGAAGAAACAGCAGTAAGCACAGGGAAATATCTGCTTCTAAATCCAAAACGCAGCTATCTAACAGAACGGTTGTCAATGTGTGCACTCAACTTCCAGAGTTAAACCCGTGTGTGGAATCAGCAGTCTGCAAACACTTTCTCTGCAGAGTCCCAAAACAGGCGTTTTCAGCCCATTACCGGCATGTGGAAGAAACAGCAGTAAGCACCTGGAAATATCTGCTTCTAAATCCAAAACGCAACTATCTAACAGAACGGTTGTCAATGTGTGCACTCAACTTCCAGAGTTAAACCCGTGTGTGGATTCAGCAGTCTGCAAACACTTTCTCTGCAGAGTCCCAAAACAGGCGTTTTCAGCCCATTACCGGCATATGGAAGAAACAGCAGTAAGCACAGGGAAATATCTGCTTCTAAATCCAAAACGCAGCTATCTAACAGAACGGTTGTCAATGTGTGCACTCAACTTCCAGAGTTAAACCCGTGTGTGGATTCAGCAGTCTGCAAACACTTTCTCTGCAGAGTCCCAAAACAGGCGTTTTCAGCCCATTACCGGCATATGGAAGAAATAGCAGTAAGCACAGGGAAATATCTGCTTCTAAACCCAAAACGCAGCTATCTAACAGAACGGTTGTCAATGTGTGCACTCAACTTCCAGAGTTAAACCCGTGTGTGGATTCAGCAGTCTGCAAACACTTTCTCTGCAGAGTCCCAAAACAGGGGTTTTCAGCCCATTACCGGCATATGGAAGAAACAGCAGCAAGCCCAGGGAAATATCTGCTTCTAAATCCAAAACGCAGCTATCTAACAGAACGGTGGTCAATGTGTGCACTCAACTTCCAGAGTTAATCCCGTGTGTGGATTCAGCAGTCTGCAAACACTTTCTCTGCAGAGTCCCAAAACAGGCGTTTTCAGCCCATTACCGGCATATGGAAGAAACAGCAGTAAGCACAGGGAAATATCTGCTTCTAAATCCAAAACGCAGCTATCTAACAGAACGGTTGTCAATGTGTGCACTCAACTTCCAGAGTTAAACCCGTGTGTGGATTCAGCAGTCTGCAAACACTTTCTCTGCAGAGTCCCAAAACAGGCGTTTTCAGCCCATTACCGGCATATGGAAGAAACAGCAGTAAGCCCAGGGAAATATCTGCTTCTAAATCCAAAACGCAGCTATCTAACAGAACGGTTGTCAATTTGTGCACTCAACTTCCAGAGTTAAACCCGTGTGTGGATTCAGCAGTCTGCAAACACTATCTCTGCAGAGTCCCAAAACAGGCGTTTTCAGCCCTTTACCGGCATATGGAAGAAACAGCAGTAAGCACAGGGAAATATCAGCTTCTAAATCCAAAACGCAGCTATCTAACACAACGGTTGTCAATGTGTGCACTCAACTTCCAGAGTTAAACCCGTGTGTGGATT
Organism: Aotus nancymaae; assembly: GCF_030222135.1. Taxonomy (NCBI): domain Eukaryota; kingdom Metazoa; phylum Chordata; class Mammalia; order Primates; family Aotidae; genus Aotus; species Aotus nancymaae. Next base: position 149,927 of record NW_026988671.1, read on the forward strand.
CAGCAGTCTGCAAACACTTTCTCTGCAGAGTCCCAAAACAGGCGTTTTCAGCCCATTACCGGCATATGTAAGAAACAGCAGTAAGCCCAGGGAAATATCTGCTTCTAAATCCAAAACGCAGCTATCTAACAGAACGATTGTCAATGTGTGCACTCAACTTCCAGAGTTAAACCCGTGTGTGGATTCAGCAGTCTGCAAACACTTTCTCTGCAGAGTCCCAAAACAGGCGTTTTCAGCCCATTACCGGCATATGGAAGAAACAGCAGTAAGCACAGGGAAATATCAGCTTCTAAATCCAAAACGCAGCTATCTAACAGAACGGTTGTCAATGTGTGCACTCAACTTCCAGAGTTAAACCCGTGTGTGGATTCAGCAGTCTGCAAACACTTTCTCTGCAGAGTCCCAAAACAGGCGTTTTCAGCACATTACCGGCATATGGAAGAAACAGCAGTAAGCACAGGGAAATATCTGCTTCTAAATCCAAAACGCAGCTATCTAACAGAACGGTTCTCAATGTGTGCACTCAACTTCCAGAGTTAAACCCGTGTGTGGATTCAGCAGTCTGCAAACACTTTCTCTGCAGAGTCCCAAAACAGGCGTTTTCAGCCCATTACCGGCATATGGAAGAAACAGCAGTAAGCACAGGGAAATATCTGCTTCTAAATCCAAAACGCGGCTATCTAACAGAACGGTTGTCAATGTGTGCACTCAACTTCCAGAGTTAAACCCGTGTGTGGATTCAGCAGTCTGCAAACACTTTCTCTGCAGAGTCCCAAAACAGGCGTTTTCAGGCCATTACCGGCATATGGAAGAAACAGCAGTAAGCACAGGGAAATATCTGCTTCTAAATCCAAAACGCAGCTATCTAACAGAACGGTTGTCAATGTGTGCACTCAACTTCCAAAGTTAAACCCGTGTGTGGATTCAGCAGTCTGCAAACACTTTCTCTGCAGAGTCCCAAAACAGGCGTTTTCAGCCCATTACCGGCATATGGAAGAAACAGCAGTAAGCCCAGGGAAATATCTGCTTCTAAATCCAAAGCGCAGCTATCTAACAGAACGGTTCTCAATGTGTGCACTCAACTTCCAGAGTTAAACCCGTGTGTGGATTCAGCAGTCTGCAAACACTTTCTCTGCAGAGTCCCAAAACAGGCGTTTTCAGCCCATTACCGGCATATGGAAGAAACAGCAGTAAGCACAGGGAAATATCTGCTTCTAAATCCAAAACGCAGCTATCTAACAGAACGGTTGTCAATGTGTGCACTCAACTTCCAGAGTTAAACCCGTGTGTGGATTCAGCAGTCTGCAAACACTTTCTCTGCAGAGTCCCAAAACAGGCGTTTTCAGCCCATTACCGGCATATGGAAGAAACAGCAGTAAGCACAGGGAAATATCTGCTTCTAAATCCAAAACGCAGCTATCTAACAGAACGGTTGTCAATGTGTGCACTCAACTTCCAGAGTTAAACCCGTGTGTGGATTCAGCAGTCTGCAAACACTTTCTCTGCAGAGTCCCAAAACAGGCGTTTTCAGCACATTACCGGCATATGGAAGAAACAGCAGTAAGCCCAGGGAAATATCTGCTTCTAAATCCAAAACGCAGCTATCTAACAGAACGGTTGTCAATGTGTGCACTCAACTTCCAGAGTTAAACCCGTGTGTGGATTCAGCAGTCTGCAAACACTTTCTCTGCAGAGTCCCAAAACAGGCGTTTTCAGCCCATTACCGGCATATGGAAGAAACAGCAGTAAGCACAGGGAAATATCTGCTTCTAAATCCAAAACGCAGCTATCTAACAGAACGGTTGTCAATGTGTGCACTCAACTTCCAGAGTTAAACCCGTGTGTGGATTCAGCAATCTGCAAACACTTTCTCTGCAGAGTCCCAAAACAGGCGTTTTCAGCCCATTACCGGCATATGGAAGAAACAGCAGTAAGCAGAGGGAAATATCAGCTTCTAAATCCAAAACGCAGCTATCTAACACAACGGTTGCCAATGTGTGCACTCAACTTCCAGAGTTAAACCCGTGTGTGGATTCAGCAGTCTGCAAACACTTTCTCTGCAGAGTCCCAAAACAGGCGTTTTCAGCCCATTACCGGCATATGGAAGAAACAGCAGTAAGCACAGGGAAATATCTGCTTCTAAATCCAAAACGCAGCTATCTAACAGAACGGTTGTCAATGTGTGCACTCAACTTCCAGAGTTAAACCCGTGTGTGGATTCAGCAGTCTGCAAACACTTTCTCTGCAGAGTCCCAAAACAGGCGTTTTCAGCCCATTACCGGCATATGGAAGAAACAGCAGTAAGCACAGGGAAATATCTGCTTCTAAATCCAAAACGCAGCTATCTAACAGAACGGTTGTCAATGTGTGCACTCAACTTCCAGAGTTAAACCCGTGTGTGGATTCAGCAGTCTGCAAACACTTTCTCTGCAGAGTCCCAAAACAGGCGTTTTCAGCACATTACCGGCATATGGAAGAAACAGCAGTAAGCCCAGGGAAATATCTGCTTCTAAATGCAAAACGCAGCTATCTAACAGAACGGTTGTCAATGTGTGCACTCAACTTCCAGAGTTAAACCCGTGTGTGGATTCAGCAGTCTGCAAACACTTTCTCTGCGGAGTCCCAAAACAGGCGTTTTCAGCCCATTACCGGCATATGGAAGAAACAGCAGTAAGCACAGGGAAATATCTGCTTCTAAATCCAAAACGCAGCTATCTAACAGAACGGTTGTCAATGTGTGCACTCAACTTCCAGAGTTAAACCCGTGTGTGGATTCAGCAGTCTGCAAACACTTTCTCTGCAGAGTCCCAAAACAAGCGTTTTCAGCCCATTACCGGCATATGGAAGAAACAGCAGTAAGCAGAGGGAAATATCAGCTTCTAAATCCAAAACGCAGCTATCTAACAGAACGGTTCTCAATGTGTGCACTCAACTTCCAGAGTTAAACCCGTGTGTGGATTCAGCAGTCTGCAAACACTTTCTCTGCAGAGTCCCAAAACAGGCGTTTTCAGCCCATTACCGGCATATGGAAGAAACAGCAGTAAGCACAGGGAAATATCTGCTTCTAAATCCAAAACGCAGCTATCTAACAGAACGGTTGTCAATGTGTGCACTCAACTTCCAGAGTTAAACCCGTGTGTGGATTCAGCAGTCTGCAAACACTTTCTCTGCAGAGTCCCAAAACAGGCGTTTTCAGCCCATTACCGGCATATGGAAGAAACAGCAGTAAGCCCAGGGAAATATCTGCTTCTAATTCCAAAACGCAGCTATCTAACAGAACGGTTGTCAATGTGTGCACTCAACTTCCAGAGTTAAACCCGTGTGTGGATTCAGCAGTCTGCAAACACTTTCTCTGCAGAGTCCCAAAACAGGCGTTTTCAGCCCATTACCGGCATATGGAAGAAACAGCAGTAAGCACAGGGAAATATCTGCTTCTAATTCCAAAACGCAGCTATCTAACAGAACGGTTGTCAATGTGTGCACTCAACTTCCAGAGTTAAACCCGTGTGTGGATTCAGCAGTCTGCAAACACTTTCTCTGCAGAGTCCCAAAACAGGCGTTTTCAGCCCATTACCGACATATGGAAGAAACAGCAGTAAGCACAGGGAAATATCAGCTTCTAAATCCAAAACGCAGCTATCTAACACAACGGTTGTCAATGTGTGCACTCAACTTCCAGAGTTAAACCCGTGTGTGGATTCAGCAGTCTGCAAACACTTTCTCTGCAGAGTCCCAAAACAGGCGTTTTCAGCCCATTACCGGCATATGGAAGAAACAGCAGTAAGCACAGGGAAATATCTGCTTCTAAATCCAAAACGCAGCTATCTAACAGAACGGTTGTCAATGTGTGCACTCAACTTCCAGAGTGAAACCCGTGTGTGGATTCAGCAGTCTGCAAACACTTTCTCTGCAGAGTCCCAAAACAGGCGTTTTCAGCCCATTACCGGCATATGGAAGAAACAGCAGTAAGCACAGGGAAATATCAGCTTCTAAATCCAAAACGCAGCTATCTAACAGAACGGTTGTCAATGTGTGCACTCAACTTCCAGAGTTAAACCCGTGTGTGGATTCAGCAGTCTGCAAACACTTTCTCTGCAGAGTCCCAAAACAGGCGTTTTCAGCACATTACCGGCATATGGAAGAAACAGCAGTAAGCACAGGGAAATATCTGCTTCTAAATCCAAAACGCAGCTATCTAACAGAACGGTTCTCAATGTGTGCACTCAACTTCCAGAGTTAAACCCGTGTGTGGATTCAGCAGTCTGCAAACACTTTCTCTGCAGAGTCCCAAAACAGGCGTTTTCAGCCCATTACCGGCATATGGAAGAAACAGCAGTAAGCACAGGGAAATATCTGCTTCTAAATCCAAAACGCGGCTATCTAACAGAACGATTGTCAATGTGTGCACTCAACTTCCAGAGTTAAACCCGTGTGTGGATTCAGCAGTCTGCAAACACTTTCTCTGCAGAGTCCCAAAACAGGCGTTTTCAGCCCATTACCGGCATATGGAAGAAACAGCAGTAAGCACAGGGAAATATCTGCTTCTAAATCCAAAACGCAGCTATCTAACAGAACGGTTGTCAATGTGTGCACTCAACTTCCAGAGTTAAACCCGTGTGTGGATTCAGCAGTCTGCAAACACTTTCTCTGCAGAGTCCCAAAACAGGCGTTTTCAGCCCATTACCGGCATATGGAAGAAACAGCAGTAAGCACAGGGAAATATCTGCTTCTAAATCCAAAACGCAGCTATCTAACAGAACGGTTGTCAATGTGTGCACTCAACTTCCAGAGTTAAAGCCGTGTGTGGATTCAGCAGTGTGCAAACACTTTCTCTGCAGAGTCCCAAAACAGGCGTTTTCAGCCCATTACCGGCATATGGAAGAAACAGCAGTAAGCACAGGGAAATATCTGCTTCTAAATCCAAAACGCAGCTATCTAACAGAACGGTTGTCAATGTGTGCACTCAACTTCCAGAGTTAAACCCGTGTGTGGATTCAGCAGTCTGCAAACACTTTCTCTGCAGAGTCCCAAAACAGGCGTTTTCAGCCCATTACCGGCATATGGAAGAAACAGCAGTAAGCACAGGGAAATATCTGCTTCTAAATCCAAAACGCAGCTATCTAACAGAACGGTTGTCAATGTGTGCACTCAACTTCCAGAGTTAAACCCGTGTGTGGATTCAGCAGTCTGCAAACACTTTCTCTGCAGAGTCCCAAAAAGGCGTTTTCAGCACATTACCGGCATATGGAAGAAACAGCAGTAAGCCCAGGGAAATATCTGCTTCTAAATCCAAAACGCAGCTATCTAACAGAACGGTTGTCAATGTGTGCACTCAACTTCCAGAGTTAAACCCGTGTGTGGATTCAGCAGTCTGCAAACACTTTCTCTGCAGAGTCCCAAAACAGGCGTTTTCAGCCCATTACCGGCATATGGAAGAAACAGCAGTAAGCACAGGGAAATATCTGCTTCTAAATCCAAAACGCAGGTATCTAACAGAACGGTTGTCAATGTGTGCACTCAACTTCCAGAGTTAAACCCGTGTGTGGATTCAGCAGTCTGCAAACACTTTCTCTGCAGAGTCCCAAAACAAGAGTTTTCAGCCCATTACCGGCATAAGGAAGAAACAGCAGTAAGCAGAGGGAAATATCGGCTTCTAAATCCAAAACGCAGCTATCTAACACAACGGTTGTCAATGTGTGCACTCAACTTCCAGAGTTAAACCCGTGTGTGGATTCAGCAGTCTGCAAACACTTTCTCTGCAGAGTCCCAAAACAGGCGTTTTCAGCCCATTACCGGCATATGGAAGAAACAGCAGTAAGCACAGGGAAATATCTGCTTCTAAATCCAAAACGCAGCTATCTAACAGAACGATTGTCAATGTGTGCACTCAACTTCCAGAGTTAAACCCGTGTGTGGATTCAGCAGTCTGCAAACACTTTCTCTGCAGAGTCCCAAAACAGGCGTTTTCAGCCCATTACCGGCATATGGAAGAAACAGCAGTAAGCACAGGGAAATATCAGCTTCTAAATCCAAAACGCAGCTATCTAACAGAACGGTTGTCAATGTGTGCACTCAACTTCCAGAGTTAAACCCGTGTGTGGATTCAGCAGTCTGCAAACACTTTCTCTGCAGAGTCCCAAAACAGGCGTTTTCAGCACATTACCGGCATATGGAAGAAACAGCAGTAAGCACAGGGAAATATCTGCTTCTAAATCCAAAACGCAGCTATCTAACAGAACGGTTCTCAATGTGTGCACTCAACTTCCAGAGTTAAACCCGTGTGTGGATTCAGCAGTCTGCAAACACTTTCTCTGCAGAGTCCCAAAACAGGCGTTTTCAGCCCATTACCGGCATATGGAAGAAACAGCAGTAAGCACAGGGAAATATCTGCTTCTAAATCCAAAACGCAGCTATCTAACAGAACGGTTGTCAATGTGTGCACTCAACTTCCAGAGTTAAACCCGTGTGTGGATTCAGCAGTCTGCAAACACTTTCTCTGCAGAGTCCCAAAACAGGCGTTTTCAGCACATTACCGGCATATGGAAGAAACAGCAGTAAGCCCAGGGAAATATCTGCTTCTAAATCCAAAACGCAGCTATCTAACAGAACGGTTGTCAATGTGTGCACTCAACTTCCAGAGTTAAACCCGTGTGTGGATTCAGCAGTCTGCAAACACTTTCTCTGCAGAGTCCCAAAACAGGCGTTTTCAGCCCATTACCGGCATATGGAAGAAACAGCAGTAAGCACAGGGAAATATCTGCTTCTAAATCCAAAACGCAGCTATCTAACAGAACGGTTGTCAATGTGTGCACTCAACTTCCAGAGTTAAACCCGTGTGTGGATTCAGCAGTCTGCAAACACTTTCTCTGCAGAGTCCCAAAACAAGAGTTTTCAGCCCATTACCGGCATATGGAAGAAACAGCAGTAAGCAGAGGGAAATATCAGCTTCTAAATCCAAAACGCAGCTATCTAACAGAACGATTGTCAATGTGTGCACTCAACTTCCAGAGTTAAACCCGTGTGTGGATTCAGCAGTCTGCAAACACTTTCTCTGCAGAGTCCCAAAACAGGCGTTTTCAGCCCATTACCGGCACATGGAAGAAACAGCAGTAAGCACAGGGAAATATCTGCTTCTAAATCCAAAACGCAGCTATCTAACAGAACGGTTGTCAATGTGTGCACTCAACTTCCAGAGTTAAACCCGTGTGTGGATTCAGCAGTCTGCAAACACTTTCTCTGCAGAGTCCCAAAACAGGCGTTTTCAGCCCATTACCGGCATATGGAAGAAACAGCAGTAAGCACAGGGAAATATCTGCTTCTAAATCCAAAACGCAGCTATCTAACAGAACGGTTGTCAATGTGTGCACTCAACTTCCAGAGTTAAACCCGTGTGTGGATTCAGCAGTCTGCAAACACTTTCTCTGCAGAGTCCCAAAACAGGCGTTTTCAGCCCATTACCGGCATATGGAAGAAACAGCAGTAAGCACAGGGAAATATCTGCTTCTAAATCCAAAACGCAGCTATCTAACAGAACGGTTGTCAATGTGTTCACTCAACTTCCAGAGTTAAACCCGTGTGTGGATTCAGCAGTCTGCAAACACTTTCTCTGCAGAGTCCCAAAACAGGCGTTTTTAGCACATTACCGGCATATGGAAGAAACAGCAGTAAGCCCAGGGAAATATCTGCTTCTAAATCCAAAACGCAGCTATCTAACAGAACGGTTCTCAATGTGTGCACTCAACTTCCAGAGTTAAACCCGTGTGTGGATTCAGCAGTCTGCAAACACTTTCTCTGCAGAGTCCCAAAACAGGCGTTTTCAGCCCATTACCGGCATATGGAAGAAACAGCAGTAAGCACAGGGAAATATCTGCTTCTAAATCCAAAACGCAGCTATCTAACAGAACGGTTGTCAATGTGTGCACTCAACTTCCAGAGTTAAAGCCGTGTGTGGATTCAGCAGTGTGCAAACACTTTCTCTGCAGAGTCCCAAAACAGGCGTTTTCAGCCCATTACCGGCATATGGAAGAAACAGCAGTAAGCACAGGGAAATATCTGCTTCTAAATCCAAAACGCAGCTATCTAACAGAACGGTTGTCAATGTGTGCACTCAACTTCCAGAGTTAAACCCGTGTGTGGATTCAGCAGTCTGCAAACACTTTCTCTGCAGAGTCCCAAAACAGGCGTTTTCAGCCCATTACCGGCATATGGAAGAAACAGCAGTAAGCACAGGGAAATATCTGCTTCTAAATCCAAAACGCAGCTATCTAACAGAACGGTTGTCAATGTGTGCACTCAACTTCCAGAGTTAAACCCGTGTGTGGATTCAGCAGTCTGCAAACACTTTCTCTGCAGAGTCCCAAAAAGGCGTTTTCAGCACATTACCGGCATATGGAAGAAACAGCAGTAAGCCCAGGGAAATATCTGCTTCTAAATCCAAAACGCAGCTATCTAACAGAACGGTTGTCAATGTGTGCACTCAACTTCCAGAGTTAAACCCGTGTGTGGATTCAGCAGTCTGCAAACACTTTCTCTGCAGAGTCCCAAAACAGGCGTTTTCAGCCCATTACCGGCATATGGAAGAAACAGCAGTAAGCACAGGGAAATATCTGCTTCTAAATCCAAAACGCAGGTATCTAACAGAACGGTTGTCAATGTGTGCACTCAACTTCCAGAGTTAAACCCGTGTGTGGATTCAGCAGTCTGCAAACACTTTCTCTGCAGAGTCCCAAAACAAGAGTTTTCAGCCCATTACCGGCATAAGGAAGAAACAGCAGTAAGCAGAGGGAAATATCAGCTTCTAAATCCAAAACGCAGCTATCTAACACAACGGTTGTCAATGTGTGCACTCAACTTCCAGAGTTAAACCCGTGTGTGGATTCAGCAGTCTGCAAACACTTTCTCTGCAGAGTCCCAAAACAGGCGTTTTCAGCCCATTACCGGCATATGGAAGAAACAGCAGTAAGCACAGGGAAATATCTGCTTCTAAATCCAAAACGCAGCTATCTAACAGAACGATTGTCAATGTGTGCACTCAACTTCCAGAGTTAAACCCGTGTGTGGATTCAGCAGTCTGCAAACACTTTCTCTGCAGAGTCCCAAAACAGGCGTTTTCAGCCCATTACCGGCATATGGAAGAAACAGCAGTAAGCACAGGGAAATATCAGCTTCTAAATCCAAAACGCAGCTATCTAACAGAACGGTTCTCAATGTGTGCACTCAACTTCCAGAGTTAAACCCGTGTGTGGATTCAGCAGTCTGCAAACACTTTCTCTGCAGAGTCCCAAAACAGGCGTTTTCAGCCCATTACCGGCATATGGAAGAAACAGCAGTAAGCACAGGGAAATATCTGCTTCTAAATCCAAAACGCAGCTATCTAACAGAACGGTTGTCAATGTGTGCACTCAACTTCCAGAGTTAAACCCGTGTGTGGATTCAGCAGTCTGCAAACACTTTCTCTGCAGAGTCCCAAAACAGGCGTTTTCAGCACATTACCGGCATATGGAAGAAACAGCAGTAAGCCCAGGGAAATATCTGCTTCTAAATCCAAAACGCAGCTATCTAACAGAACGGTTGTCAATGTGTGCACTCAACTTCCAGAGTTAAACCCGTGTGTGGATTCAGCAGTCTGCAAACACTTTCTCTGCAGAGTCCCAAAACAGGCGTTTTCAGCCCATTACCGGCATATGGAAGAAACAGCAGTAAGCACAGGGAAATATCTGCTTCTAAATCCAAAACGCAGCTATCTAACAGAACGGTTGTCAATGTGTGCACTCAACTTCCAGAGTTAAACCCGTGTGTGGATTCAGCAGTCTGCAAACACTTTCTCTGCAGAGTCCCAAAACAGGCGTTTTCAGCCCATTACCGGCATATGGAAGAAACAGCAGTAAGCACAGGGAAATATCTGCTTCTAAATCCAAAACGCAGCTATCTAACAGAACGGTTCTCAATGTGTGCACTCAACTTCCAGAGTTAAACCCGTGTGTGGATTCAGCAGTCTGCAAACACTTTCTCTGCAGAGTCCCAAAACAGGCGTTTTCAGCCCATTACCGGCATATGGAAGAAACAGCAGTAAGCACAGGGAAATATCTGCTTCTAAATCCAAAACGCAGCTATCTAACAGAACGGTTGTCAATGTGTGCACTCAACTTCCAGAGTTAAAGCCGTGTGTGGATTCAGCAGTGTGCAAACACTTTCTCTGCAGAGTCCCAAAACAGGCGTTTTCAGCCCATTACCGGCATATGGAAGAAACAGCAGTAAGCACAGGGAAATATCTGCTTCTAAATCCAAAACGCAGCTATCTAACAGAACGGTTGTCAATGTGTGCACTCAACTTCCAGAGTTAAACCCGTGTGTGGATTCAGCAGTCTGCAAACACTTTCTCTGCAGAGTCCCAAAACAGGCGTTTTCAGCCCATTACCGGCATATGGAAGAAACAGCAGTAAGCACAGGGAAATATCTGCTTCTAAATCCAAAACGCAGCTATCTAACAGAACGGTTGTCAATGTGTGCACTCAACTTCCAGAGTTAAACCCGTGTGTGGATTCAGCAGTCTGCAAACACTTTCTCTGCAGAGTCCCAAAAAGGCGTTTTCAGCACATTACCGGCATATGGAAGAAACAGCAGTAAGCCCAGGGAAATATCTGCTTCTAAATCCAAAACGCAGCTATCTAACAGAACGGTTGTCAATGTGTGCACTCAACTTCCAGAGTTAAACCCGTGTGTGGATTCAGCAGTCTGCAAACACTTTCTCTGCAGAGTCCCAAAACAGGCGTTTTCAGCCCATTACCGGCATATGGAAGAAACAGCAGTAAGCACAGGGAAATATCTGCTTCTAAATCCAAAACGCAGGTATCTAACAGAACGGTTGTCAATGTGTGCACTCAACTTCCAGAGTTAAACCCGTGTGTGGATTCAGCAGTCTGCAAACACTTTCTCTGCAGAGTCCCAAAACAAGAGTTTTCAGCCCTTTACCGGCATAAGGAAGAAACAGCAGTAAGCAGAGGGAAATATCAGCTTCTAAATCCAAAACGCAGCTATCTAACACAACGGTTGTCAATGTGTGCACTCAACTTCCAGAGTTAAACCCGTGTGTGGATTCAGCAGTCTGCAAACACTTTCTCTGCAGAGTCCCAAAACAGGCGTTTTCAGCCCATTACCGGCATATGGAAGAAACAGCAGTAAGCACAGGGAAATATCTGCTTCTAAATCCAAAACGCAGCTATCTAACAGAACGATTGTCAATGTGTGCACTCAACTTCCAGAGTTAAACCCGTGTGTGGATTCAGCAGTCTGCAAACACTTTCTCTGCAGAGTCCCAAAACAGGCGTTTTCAGCCCATTACCGGCATATGGAAGAAACAGCAGTAAGCACAGGGAAATATCAGCTTCTAAATCCAAAACGCAGCTATCTAACAGAACGGTTGTCAATGTGTGCACTCAACTTCCAGAGTTAAACCCGTGTGTGGATTCAGCAGTCTGCAAACACTTTCTCTGCAGAGTCCCAAAACAGGCGTTTTCAGCACATTACCGGCATATGGAAGAAACAGCAGTAAGCACAGGGAAATATCTGCTTCTAAATCCAAAACGCAGCTATCTAACAGAACGGTTCTCAATGTGTGCACTCAACTTCCAGAGTTAAACCCGTGTGTGGATTCAGCAGTCTGCAAACACTTTCTCTGCAGAGTCCCAAAACAGGCGTTTTCAGCCCATTACCGGCATATGGAAGAAACAGCAGTAAGCACAGGGAAATATCTGCTTCTAAATCCAAAACGCAGCTATCTAACAGAACGGTTGTCAATGTGTGCACTCAACTTCCAGAGTTAAACCCGTGTGTGGATTCAGCAGTCTGCAAACACTTTCTCTGCAGAGTCCCAAAACAGGCGTTTTCAGCCCATTACCGGCATATGGAAGAAACAGCAGTAAGCACAGGGAAATATCTGCTTCTAAATCCAAAACGCAGCTATCTAACAGAACGGTTGTCAATGTGTGCACTCAACTTCCAGAGTTAAACCCGTGTGTGGATTCAGCAGTCTGCAAACACTTTCTCTGCAGAGTCCCAAAACAGGCGTTTTTAGCACATTACCGGCATATGGAAGAAACAGCAGTAAGCCCAGGGAAATATCTGCTTCTAAATCCAAAACGCAGCTATCTAACAGAACGGTTCTCAATGTGTGCACTCAACTTCCAGAGTTAAACCCGTGTGTGGATTCAGCAGTCTGCAAACACTTTCTCTGCAGAGTCCCAAAACAGGCTTTTTCAGCCCATTACCGGCATATGGAAGAAACAGCAGTAAGCACAGGGAAATATCTGCTTCTAAATCCAAAACGCAGCTATCTAACAGAACGGTTCTCAATGTGTGCACTCAACTTCCAGAGTTAAACCCGTGTGTGGATTCAGCAGTCTGCAAACACTTTCTCTGCAGAGTCTCAAAACAGGCCTTTCCGGCCCAGTACCGGCATATATAAGAAAGAGCATTAAGACTGCGTCTAAAACTCAGAAGAAACGTTTCTTTCAAACTGCTCGGCCTTGTGTTCTTTGGCCTAAGGGAGTTGAATCTATGTTTAGATTCAGCGAGATAGAAACACGTTTATTCTAGGAGCTGTCTTTGGATATTCCAGAATGAATGGGAGTATATGCTGTAAAGAGAAATATCTGTTTCTAAAAGCAAAATGGATCTATCTAGCAGAGTGGTTGTGAATGTGTGCCTTCGGCTTAAAGAGGTAAACTGCTCTTCTCATGCAGCACTTTAGAAACACTTTCTATGCAAATTCTCATACAGACCTTTCCAGCAAAACACCAGCCTAAAGGAAATAGCAGTAAGACTGCATCTTTAACATGGAAGAAACTGTTTTCAAACTGCTCTGCTGTGTGTTCATTCATATAAGAGACTTGAATATATGTTCAGATTCAGCTAGTTAGCAACACGTTTCTTCCAGGAGCTGTGTTTGCCTATTCCAGAGTATACTGGAGTATAAGATGTAAAGACAAATGTCTCGTTCCAAAAGAAAAACGGATGATCTAATGGAATGGTTGTCAATGTGTGCATTCAACTTACTGAGCTAAACTGTTGTTTGTATGCAGCAGTTTAGAAAACATTTCTGTGTAGATTCTCAGACATTTCCAGCAAAATACCGGCGTATAAGAAATAGCAGTAAGACTGCGTCTAAAACTCAGAGGGAACGTTTCTTTCAAACTGCTCTGCAGTGTGTTCGTTCACCCAAGGTCGTTGAATCTATGTTTGGATTCAGCGATTTTGAAACACGTTTATTCTAGGAGCTGCATTTCGATATTCCAGAGTGTATGGGAGTAAATGCTGTAAAGAGAAATATCTGTTTCTAAAACCAAAACGGAGCTATCTAACAGAATGGTTGTGAATGTGTGCATTCAACTTAAAGGGTTAATCTGCTCTTCTTAGGCAGCAGTTTAGAAACCCTTTATATGCAAATTCTAAAATCAACATTTGCAGCAAAACACCAGCCTAAAAGAAGTAGCAGTAAGACTGCATCTATAACATAGAAGAAACGTTTTCTTCAAAATGCTCTGCTCTGTGTTCATTCACCTAAGAGTCTTGAGTATATGTTCAGATTCAGCGAGTAAGAAACACGTTTCTTCCAGGAGCTGCATTTGCATATTCCAGAGTGTACTGGAGTATAAGGTTTAAAGTGAAATATCTGGTTCTCAAACAAACACGGAGCCATCTAACAGAATGGTTGTCACTGTGTGCATTCAGCTTATTGAGATAAACTGTTGTTTCTATGCAGCAGTTTAGAAAAGATTTTTGTGCAGATTCTAAAACAGACATTCCCAGCAAAATACCGGCCTCTAAGAAATAGCAATAAGACTGCGTCTAAAACTCAAATAAAACGTTTCTTTCAAACTGCTGTGCTGTGTGTTCGTTCACCTAAGGGAGTTGAATCTATGTTTAGATTCAGCGACTTAGAAACACGTCTATTCTGGGAGCTGCGTTTGGCTATTCTAGAATGAATGGGAGTATATGCTGTAACTAGAAACACAGGCTTCTAAAACCAAAACGGAGCTAGCTAACAGAATGATTGTGAATGAGGGCATTCAACTTAACGAATTAAACTGCTCCACTTAAGCAGCAGTTTACAAACCATTTATATGGAAATTCTAAAACCAACATTTCCAGGAAAACACCAGCCTAAAAGCAATAGCAGTAACAGTGCATCTATAACATGGAAGAAATGTTTTTTTCAAACTCCTCTGCTGTGTGTTCATTCACCTAAGAGACTTCAATATATGCACAGATTCAGCGAGTTACAAACACGTTTCTTCCAGGAGCTGCGTATGCATATATCAGAGTGTACTGGGGTACAAGATGTAAAGAGAAATATCTGATTATACTAAGAAACCCGTTTCTTTTAGGAGCTGCGTTTGGATATTCCAGAGTGAATGAGAGTATATGCTGTAAAGAGAAATAACTGCTTCTAAAACCAAAACGCAGCTATGTAACTGAATGGTTGTCAATGCGTGCACTCAACTTCCAGAGATAAACCCGAGTGTGGATTCAGCAGTCTGCAAACACTTTCTCTGCAGAGTCCCAAAAGAGGCGTTTTCAGCCCATTACCGGCATATGGAAGAAACAGCAGTAAGCACAGGGAAATATCTGCTTCTAAATCCAAAACGCAGCTATCTAACAGAACGGTTGTCAATGTGTGCACTCAACTTCCAGAGTTAAACCCGTGTGTGGATTCAGCAGTCTGCAAACACTTTCTCTGCAGAGTCCCAAAACAGGCGTTTTCAGCCCATTACCGGCATTTGGAAGAAACAGCAGTAAGCACAGGGAAATATCTGCTTCTAAATCCAAAACGCAGCTATCTAACAGAACGGTTGTCAATGTGTGCACTCAACTTCCAGAGTTAAACCCGTGTGTGGATTCAGCAGTCTGCAAACACTTTCTCTGCAGAGTCCCAAAACAGGCATTTTCAGCCCATTACCGGCATATCGAAGAAACAGCAGAAAGCACAGGGAAATATCTGCTTCTAAATCCAAAACGCAGCTATCTAACAGAACGGTTGTCAATGTGTGCACTCAACTTCCAGAGTTAAACCCGTGTGTGGATTCAGCAGTCTGCAAACACTTTCTCTGCAGAGTCTCAAAACAGGCCTTTCCGGCCCAGTACCGGCATATATAAGAAAGAGCGTTAAGACTGTGTCTAAAACTCAGAAGAAACGTTTCTTTCAAACTGCTCGGCCTTGTGTTCTTTGGCCTAAGGGAGTTGAATCTATGTTTAGATTCAGCGAGATAGAAGCACGTTTATTCTAGGAGCTGTCTTTGGATATTCCAGATTGAATGGGAGTATATGCTGTAAAGAGAAATATCTGTTTCTAAAACCAAAATGGATCTATCTAGCAGAGTGGTTGTGAATGTGTGCCTTCGGCTTAAAGAGGTAAACTGCTCTTCTCATGCAGCACTTTAGAAACCCTTTCTATGCAAATTCTCATACAGACCTTTCCAGCAAAACACCAGCCTATAGGAAATAGCAGTAAGACTGCATTTTTAACATGGAAGAAACTGTTTTCAAACTGCTCTGCTGTGTGTTCATTCATATAAGAGACTTGAATATATGTTCAGATTCAGCTAGTTAGCAACACGTTTCTTCCAGGAGCTGTGTTTGCCTATTCCAGAGTATACTGGAGTATAAGATGTAAAGACAAATGTCTCGTTCCAAAAGAAAAACGGATGATCTAATGGAATGGTTGTCAATGTGTGCATTCAACTTACTGAGCTAAACTGCTGTTTGTATGCAGCAGTTTAGAAAACATTTCTGTGTAGATTCTCAAACAGACATTTCCAGCAAAATACCGGCCTATAAGAAATAGCAGTAAGACTGCGTCTAAAACTCAGAGGGAACGTTTCTTTCAAACTGCTCTGCAGTGTGTTCGTTCACCAAAGGTCGTTGAATCTATGTTTGGATTCAGCGAGTTTGAAACACGTTTATTCTAGGAGCTGCATTTCGATATTCCAGAGTGTATGGGAGTAAATGCTGTAAAGAGAAATATCTGTTTCTAAAACCAAAACGGAGCTATCTAACAGAATGGTTGTGAATGTGTGCATTCAACTTAAAGGGTTAATCTGCTCTTCTTAGGCAGCAGTTTAGAAACCCTTTATATGCAAATTCTAAAATCAACATTTGCAGCAAAACACCAGCCTCAAAGAAGTAGCAGTAAGACTGCATCTATAACATAGAAGAAACGTTTTCTTCAAAATGCTCTGCTCTGTGTTCATTCACCTAAGAGTCTTGAGTATATGTTCAGATTCAGCGAGTAAGAAACACGTTTCTTCCAGGAGCTGCATTTGCATATTCCAGAGTGTACTGGAGTATAAGGTTTAAAGTGAAATATCTGGTTCTAAAACAAACACGGAGCCATCTAACAGAATGGTTGTCACTGTGTGCATTCAGCTTATTGAGATAAACTGTTGTTTCTATGCAGCAGTTTAGAAAAGATTTTTGTGCAGATTCTAAAACAGACATTCCCAGCAAAATACCGGCCTCTAAGAAATAGCAATAAGACTGCGTCTAAAACTCAAATAAAACGTTTCTTTCAAACTGCTGTGCTGTGTGTTCGTTCACCTAAGGGAGTTGAATCTATGTTTAGATTCAGCGACTTAGAAACACGTCTATTCTGGGAGCTGCGTTTGGCTATTCTAGAATGAATGGGAGTATATGCTGTAACTAGAAACACAGGCTTCTAAAACCAAAACGGAGCTAGCTAACAGAATGATTGTGAATGAGGGCATTCAACTTAACGAATTAAACTGCTCCACTTAAGCAGCAGTTTACAAACCATTTATATGGAAATTCTAAAACCAACATTTCCAGGAAAACACCAGCCTAAAAGCAATAGCAGTTAACAGTGCATCTATAACATGGAAGAAATGTTTTTTTCAAACTCCTCTGCTGTGTGTTCATTCACCTAAGAGACTTCAATATATGCACAGATTCAGCGAGTTACAAACACGTTTCTTCCAGGAGCTGCGTATGCATATATCAGAGTGTACTGGGGTACAAGATGTAAAGAGAAATATCTGATTATACTTAGAAACCCGTTTCTTTTAGGAGCTGCGTTTGGATATTCCAGAGTGAATGAGAGTATATGCTGTAAAGAGAAATAACTGCTTCTAAAACCAAAACGCAGCTATGTAACTGAATGGTAGTCAATGCGTGCACTCAACTTCCAGAGATAAACCCGAGTGTGGATTCAGCAGTCTGCAAACACTTTCTCTGCAGAGTCCCAAAAGAGGCGTTTTCAGCCCATTACCGGCATATGGAAGAAACAGCAGTAAGCACAGGGAAATATCTGCTTCTAAATCCAAAACGCAGCTATCTAACAGAACGGTTGTCAATGTGTGCACTCAACTTCCAGAGTTAAACCCGTGTGTGGATTCAGCAGTCTGCAAACACTTTCTCTGCAGAGTCCCAAAACAGGCGTTTTCAGCCCATTACCGGCATATGGAAGAAACAGCAGTAAGCACAGGGAAATATCTGCTTCTAAATCCAAAACGCAGCTATCTAACAGAACGGTTGTCAATGTGTGCACTCAACTTCCAGAGGTAAACCCGTGTGTGGATTCAGCAGTCTGCAAACACTTTCTCTGCAGAGTCTCAAAACAGGCCTTTCCGGCCAAGTACCGGCATATATAAGAAAGAGCATTAAGACTGCGTCTAAAAGTCAGAAGAAACGTTTCTTTCAAACTGCTCGGCCTTGTGTTCTTTGGCCTAAGGGAGTTGAATCTATGTTTAGATTCAGCGAGATAGAAACACATTTATTCTAGGAGCTGTCTTTGGATATTCCAGAATGAATGGGAGTATATGCTGTAAAGAGAAATATCTGTTTCTAAAACCAAAATGTTTCTATCTAGCACAGTGGTTGTGAATGTGTGCCTTCGGCTTAAAGAGGTAAACTGCTCTTCTCATGCAGCACTTTAGAAACCCTTTCTATGCAAATTCTCATACAGACCTTTCCAGCAAAACACCAGCCTAAAGGAAATAGCAGTAAGACTGCATCTTTAACATGGAAGAAACTGTTTTCAAACTGCTCTGCTGTGTGTTCATTCATATAAGAGACTTGAATATATGTTCAGATTCAGCTAGTTAGCAACACGTTTCTTCCAGGAGCTGTGTTTGCCTATTCCAGAGTATACTGGAGTATAAGATGTAAAGACAAATGTCTCGTTCCAAAAGAAAAACGGATGATCTAATGGAATGGTTGTCAATGTGTGCATTCAACTTACTGAGCTAAACTGTTGTTTGTATGCAGCAGTTTAGAAAACATTTCTGTGTAGATTCTCAGACATTTCCAGCAAAATACCGGCCTATAAGAAATAGCAGTAAGACTGCGTCTAAAACTCAGAGGGAACGTTTCTTTCAAACTGCTCTGCAGTGTGTTCGTTCACCCAAGGTCGTTGAATCTATGTTTGGATTCAGCGATTTTGAAACACGTTTATTCTAGGAGCTGCATTTCGATATTCCAGAGTGTATGGGAGTAAATGCTGTAAAGAGAAATATCTGTTTCTAAAACCAAAACGGAGCTATCTAACAGAATGGTTGTGAATGTGTGCATTCAACTTAAAGGGTTAATCTGCTCTTCTTAGGCAGCAGTTTAGAAACCCTTTATATGCAAATTCTAAAATCAACATTTGCAGCAAAACACCAGCCTCAAAGAAGTAGCAGTAAGACTGCATCTATAACATAGAAGAAACGTTTTCTTCAAAATGCTCTGCTCTGTGTTCATTCACCTAAGAGTCTTGAGTATATGTTCAGATTCAGCGAGTAAGAGACACGTTTCTTCCAGGAGCTGCATTTGCATATTCCAGAGTGTACTGGAGTATAAGGTTTAAAGTGAAATATCTGGTTCTAAAACAATCACGGAGCCATCTAACAGAATGGTTGTCACTGTGTGCGTTCAGCTTATTGAGATAAACTGTTGTTTCTGTGCAGCAGTTTAGAAAAGCTTTTTGTGCAGATTCTAAAACAGACATTCCCAGCAAAATACCGGCCTCTAAGAAATATCAATAAGACTGGGTCTAAAACTCAAATAAAACGTTTCTTTCAAACTGCTGTGCTGTGTGTTCCTTCGCCTAAGGGAGTTGTATCTATGTTTAGATTCAGCCACTTAGAAGCACGTCTATTCTGGGAGCTGTGTTTGGCTATTCCAGAATGAATGGGAGTATATGCTGTAACTAGAAACATAGGTTTCTAAAACCAAAACGGAGCTAGCTAACAGAATGATAGTGAATGAGGGCATTCAACTTAACGAATTAAAATGCTCCACTTATGCAGCAGTTTACAAACCATTTATATGGAAATTCTAAAACCAACATCTACAGGAAAACACCAGCCTAAAAGCAATAGCAGAAACAGTGCATTTATAACATGGAAGAAATGTTTTTTTCAAACTGCTCTGCTGTGTGTTCATTCACGTAACAGACTTCAATATATGCTCAGACTCAGCGAGTTACAAACACGTTTCTCCCAGGAGCTGCATTTGCATATATCAGAGTGTACTGGGGTACAAGATGTAAAGTGAAATATCTGATTATACTTAGAAACCCGTTTCTTTTAGGAGGTGTGTTTGGATATTCCAGAGTGAATGAGAGAATATGCTGTAAAGAGAAATAACTGCTTCTAAAACCAAAAGGCAGCTATCTAACTGAATGGTTGTCAATGCGTGCATTCACCTTCCAGAGTTGAACTCGTGTGTGGATTCAGCAGTCTGCAAACACTTTCTGTGCAGAGTCTCAAAACAGCCGTTTTCAGCCCCATACCGGCATATGGAAGAAAGGGCAGTAAGCACAGGGAAATATCTGCTTCTAAATCCAAAACGCAGCTATCTAACAGAACGGTTGTCAATGTGTGCACTCAACTTCCAGAGTTAAACCCGTGTGTGGATTCAGCAGTCTGCAAACACTTTCTGGGCAGAGTCTCAAAACAGGCATTTTCAGCCCCATACCGGCATATGGAAGAAAGGGCAGTAAGCACAGGGAAATATCTGCTTCTAAATCCAAAACGCAGCTATCTAACAGAACGGTTCTCAATGTGTGCTCTCAACTTCCAGAGTTAAACCCGTGTGTGGATTCAGCAGTCTGCAAACACTTTCTCTGCAGAGTCTCAAAACAGGCCTTTCCGGCCCAGTACCGGCATATATAAGAAAGAGCATTAAGACTGCGTCTAAAACTCAGAAGAAACGTTTCTTTCAAACTGCTCGGCCTTGTGTTCTTTGACCTAAGGGAGTTGAATCTATGTTTAGATTCAGCGAGATAGAAACACGTTTATTCTAGGAGCTGTCTTTGGATATTCCAGAATGAATGGGAGTATATGCTGTAAAGAGAAATATCTGTTTCTAAAAGCAAAATGGATCTATCTAGCAGAGTGGTGGTGAATGTGTGCCTTCGGCTTAAAGAGGTAAACTGCTCTTCTCATGCAGCACTTTAGAAACACTTTCTATGCAAATTCTCATACAGACCTTTCCAGCAAAACACCAGCCTAAAGGAAATAGCAGTAAGACTGCATCTTTAACATGGAAGAAACTGTTTTCAAACTGCTCTGCTGTGTGTTCATTCATATAAGAGACTTGAATATATGTTCAGATTCAGCTAGTTAGCAACACGTTTCTTCCAGGAGCTGTGTTTGCCTATTCCAGAGTATACTGGAGTATAAGATGTAAAGACAAATGTCTCGTTCCAAAAGAAAAACGGATGATCTAATGGAATGGTTGTCAATGTGTGCATTCAACTTACTGAGCTAAACTGTTGTTTGTATGCAGCAGTTTAGAAAACATTTCTGTGTAGATTCTCAGACATTTCCAGCAAAATACCGGCCTATAAGAAATAGCAGTAAGACTGCGTCTAAAACTCAGAGGGAACGTTTCTTTCAAACTGCTCTGCAGTGTGTTCGTTCACCCAAGGTCGTTGAATCTATGTTTGGATTCAGCGATTTTGAAACACGTTTATTCTAGGAGCTGCATTTCGATATTCCAGAGTGTATGGGAGTAAATGCTGTAAAGAGAAATATCTGTTTCTAAAACCAAAACGGAGCTATCTAACAGAATGGTTGTGAATGTGTGCATTCAACTTAAAGGGTTAATCTGCTCTTCTTAGGCAGCAGTTTAGAAACCCTTTATATGCAAATTCTAAAATCAACATTTGCAGCAAAACACCAGCCTAAAAGAAGTAGCAGTAAGACTGCATCTATAACATAGAAGAAACGTTTTCTTCAAAATGCTCTGCTCTGTGTTCATTCACCTAAGAGTCTTGAGTATATGTTCAGATTCAGCGAGTAAGAAACACGTTTCTTCCAGGAGCTGCATTTGCATATTCCAGAGTGTACTGGAGTATAAGGTTTAAAGTGAAATATCTGGTTCTAAAACAAACACGGAGCCATCTAACAGAATGGTTGTCACTGTGTGCATTCAGCTTATTGAGATAAACTGTTGTTTCTATGCAGCAGTTTAGAAAAGATTTTTGTGCAGATTCTAAAACAGACATTCCCAGCAAAATACCGGCCTCTAAGAAATAGCAATAAGACTGCGTCTAAAACTCAAATAAAACGTTTCTTTCAAACTGCTGTGCTGTGTGTTCGTTCACCTAAGGGAGTTGAATCTATGTTTAGATTCAGCGACTTAGAAACACGTCTATTCTGGGAGCTGCGTTTGGCTATTCTAGAATGAATGGGAGTATATGCTGTAACTAGAAACACAGGCTTCTAAAACCAAAACGGAGCTAGCTAACAGAATGATTGTGAATGAGGGCATTCAACTTAACGAATTAAACTGCTCCACTTAAGCAGCAGTTTACAAACCATTTATATGGAAATTCTAAAACCAACATTTCCAGGAAAACACCAGCCTAAAAGCAATAGCAGTAACAGTGCATCTATAACATGGAAGAAATGTTTTTTTCAAACTCCTCTGCTGTGTGTTCATTCACCTAAGAGACTTCAATATATGCACAGATTCAGCGAGTTACAAACACGTTTCTTCCAGGAGCTGCGTATGCATATATCAGAGTGTACTGGGGTACAAGATGTAAAGAGAAATATCTGATTATACTTAGAAACCCGTTTCTTTTAGGAGCTGCGTTTGGATATTCCAGAGTGAATGAGAGTATATGCTGTAAAGAGAAATAACTGCTTCTAAAACCAAAACGCAGCTATGTAACTGAATGGTAGTCAATGCGTGCACTCAACTTCCAGAGATAAACCCGAGTGTGGATTCAGCAGTCTGCAAACACTTTCTCTGCAGAGTCCCAAAAGAGGCGTTTTCAGCCCATTACCGGCATATGGAAGAAACAGCAGTAAGCACAGGGAAATATCTGCTTCTAAATCCAAAACGCAGCTATCTAACAGAACGGTTGTCAATGTGTGCACTCAACTTCCAGAGTTAAACCCGTGTGTGGATTCAGCAGTCTGCAAACACTTTCTCTGCAGAGTCCCAAAACAGGCGTTTTCAGCCCATTACCGGCATAGGGAAGAAACAGCAGTAAGCACAGGGAAATATCTGCTTCTAAATCCAAAACGCAGCTATCTAACAGAACGGTTGTCAATGTGTGCACTCAACTTCCAGAGTTAAACCCGTGTGTGGATTCAGCAGTCTGCAAACACTTTCTCTGCAGAGTCCCAAAACAGGCGTTTTCAGCCCATTACCGGCATATGGAAGAAACAGCAGTAAGCACAGGGAAATATCTGCTTCTAAATCCAAAACGCAGCTATCTAACAGAACGGTTGTCAATGTGTGCACTCAACTTCCAGAGTTAAACCCGTGTGTGGATTCAGCAGTCTGCAAACACATTCTCTGCAGAGTCCCAAAAGAGGCATTTTCAGCCCATTACCGGCATATGGAAGAAACAGCAGTAAGCACAGGGAAATATCTGCTTCTAAATCCAAAACGCAGCTATCTAACAGAACGGTTGTCAATGTGTGCACTCAACTTCCAGAGTTAAACCCGTGTGTGGATTCAGCAGTCTGCAAACACTTTCTCTGCAGAGTCCCAAAACAGGCGTTTTCAGCCCATTACCGGCATATGGAAGAAACAGCAGTAAGCCCAGGGAAATATCTGTTTCTAAATCCAAAACGCAGCTATCTAACAGAACGGTTGTCAATGTGTGCACTCAACTTCCAGAGTTAAACCCGTGTGTGGATTCAGCAGTCTGCAAACACTTTCTCTGCAGAGTCCCAAAACAGGCGTTTTCAGCCCATTACCGGCATATGGAAGAAACAGCAGTAAGCACAGGGATATATCTGCTTCTAAATCCAAAACGCAGCTATCTAACAGAACGGTTGTCAATGTGTGCACTCAACTTCCAGAGTGAAACCCGTGTGTGGATTCAGCAGTCTGCAAACTTTCTCTGCAGAGTCCCAAAACAGGCGTTTTCAGCCCTTTACCGGCATATGGAAGAAACAGCAGTAAGCCCAGGGATATATCTGCTTCTAAATCCAAAACGCAGCTATCTAACAGAACGGTTGTCAATGTGTGCACTCAACTTCCAGAGTTAAACCCGTGTGTGGATTCAGCAGTCTGCAAACACTTTCTGTGCAGAGTCTCAAAACAGCCCTTTCCGGCCCAGTACCGGCATATAGAAGAAAGAGCATTAAGACTGCGTCTAAAACTCAGAAGAAACGTTTCTTTCAAACTGCTCGGCCTTGTGTTCTTTGGCCTAAGGGAGTTGAATCTATGTTTAGATTCAGCGAGATAGAAACACGTTTATTCTAGGAGCTGTCTTTGGATATTCCAGATTGAATGGGAGTATATGCTGTAAAGAGAAATATCTGTTTCTAAAACCAAAATGGATCTATCTAGCACAGTGGTTGTGAATGTGTGCCTTCGGCTTAAAGAGGTAAACTCCTCTTCTCATGCAGCACTTTAGAAACCCTTTCTATGCAAATTCTCATACAGACCTTTCCAGCAAAACACCAGCCTATAGGAAATAGCAGTAAGACTGCATTTTTAACATGGAAGAAACTGTTTTCAAACTGCTCTGCTGTGTGTTCATTCATATAAGAGACTTGAATATATGTTCAGATTCAGCTAGTTAGCAACACGTTTCTTCCAGGAGCTGTGTTTGCCTATTCCAGAGTATACTGGAGTATAAGATGTAAAGACAAATGTCTCGTTCCAAAAGAAAAACGGATGATCTAATGGAATGGTTGTCAATGTGTGCATTCAACTTACTGAGCTAAACTGCTGTTTGTATGCAGCAGTTTAGAAAACATTTCTGTGTAGATTCTCAAACAGACATTTCCAGCAAAATACCGGCCTATAAGAAATAGCAGTAAGACTGCGTCTAAAACTCAGAGGGAACGTTTCTTTCAAACTGCTCTGCAGTGTGTTCGTTCACCAAAGGTCGTTGAATCTATGTTTGGATTCAGCGAGTTTGAAACACGTTTATTCTAGGAGCTGCATTTCGATATTCCAGAGTGTATGGGAGTAAATGCTGTAAAGAGAAATATCTGTTTCTAAAACCAAAACGGAGCTATCTAACAGAATGGTTGTGAATGTGTGCATTCAACTTAAAGGGTTAATCTGCTCTTCTTAGGCAACAGTTTAGAAACCCTTTATATGCAAATTCTAAAATCAACATTTGCAGCAAAACACCAGCCTAAAAGAAGTAGCAGTAAGACTGCATCTATAACATAGAAGAAACGTTTTCTTCAAAATGCTCTGCTCTGTGTTCATTCACCTAAGAGTCTTGAGTATATGTTCAGATTCAGCGAGTAAGAAACACGTTTCTTCCAGGAGCTGCATTTGCATATTCCAGAGTGTACTGGAGTATAAGGTTTAAAGTGAAATATCTGGTTCTAAAACAAACACGGAGCCATCTAACAGAATGGTTGTCACTGTGTGCATTCAGCTTATTGAGATAAACTGTTGTTTCTATGCAGCAGTTTAGAAAAGATTTTTGTGCAGATTCTAAAACAGACATTCCCAGCAAAATACCGGCCTCTAAGAAATAGCAATAAGACTGCGTCTAAAACTCAAATAAAACGTTTCTTTCAAACTGCTGTGCTGTGTGTTCGTTCACCTAAGGGAGTTGAATCTATGTTTAGATTCAGCGACTTAGAAACACGTCTATTCTGGGAGCTGCGTTTGGCTATTCTAGAATGAATGGGAGTATATGCTGTAACTAGAAACACAGGCTTCTAAAACCAAAACGGAGCTAGCTAACAGAATGATTGTGAATGAGGGCATTCAACTTAACGAATTAAACTGCTCCACTTAAGCAGCAGTTTACAAACCATTTATATGGAAATTCTAAAACCAACATTTCCAGGAAAACACCAGCCTAAAAGCAATAGCAGTAACAGTGCATCTATAACATGGAAGAAATGTTTTTTTCAAACTCCTCTGCTGTGTGTTCATTCACCTAAGAGACTTCAATATATGCACAGATTCAGCGAGTTACAAACACGTTTCTTCCAGGAGCTGCGTATGCATATATCAGAGTGTACTGGGGTACAAGATGTAAAGAGAAATATCTGAT
Source organism: Aotus nancymaae (assembly GCF_030222135.1). Classification (NCBI taxonomy): domain Eukaryota; kingdom Metazoa; phylum Chordata; class Mammalia; order Primates; family Aotidae; genus Aotus; species Aotus nancymaae. Next base: position 175,422 of record NW_026988671.1, read on the forward strand.
TATACTTAGAAACCCGTTTCTTTTAGGAGCTGCGTTTGGATATTCCAGAGTGAATGAGAGTATATGCTGTAAAGAGAAATAACTGCTTCTAAAACCAAAACGCAGCTATGTAACTGAATGGTAGTCAATGCGTGCACTCAACTTCCAGAGATAAACCCGAGTGTGGATTCAGCAGTCTGCAAACACTTTCTCTGCAGAGTCCCAAAAGAGGCGTTTTCAGCCCATTACCGGCATATGGAAGAAACAGCAGTAAGCACAGGGAAATATCTGCTTCTAAATCCAAAACGCAGCTATCTAACAGAACGGTTGTCAATGTGTGCACTCAACTTCCAGAGTTAAACCCGTGTGTGGATTCAGCAGTCTGCAAACACTTTCTCTGAAGAGTCCCAAAACAGGCGTTTTCAGCCCATTACCGGCATATGGAAGAAACAGCAGTAAGCACAGGGAAATATCTGCTTCTAAATCCAAAACGCAGCTATCTAACAGAACGGTTGTCAATGTGTGCACTCAACTTCCAGAGGTAAACCCGTGTGTGGATTCAGCAGTCTGCAAACACTTTCTCTGCAGAGTCTCAAAACAGGCCTTTCCGGCCAAGTACCGGCATATATAAGAAAGAGCATTAAGACTGCGTCTAAAAGTCAGAAGAAACGTTTCTTTCAAACTGCTCGGCCTTGTGTTCTTTGGCCTAAGGGAGTTGAATCTATGTTTAGATTCAGCGAGATAGAAACACATTTATTCTAGGAGCTGTCTTTGGATATTCCAGAATGAATGGGAGTATATGCTGTAAAGAGAAATATCTGTTTCTAAAACCAAAATGTTTCTATCTAGCACAGTGGTTGTGAATGTGTGCCTTCGGCTTAAAGAGGTAAACTGCTCTTCTCATGCAGCACTTTAGAAACCCTTTCTATGCAAATTCTCATACAGACCTTTCCAGCAAAACACCAGTCTAAAGGAAATAGCAGTAAGACTGCATCTTTAACATGGAAGAAACTGTTTTCAAACTGCTCTGCTGTGTGTTCATTCATATAAGAGACTTGAATATATGTTCAGATTCAGCTAGTTAGCAACACGTTTCTTCCAGGAGCTGTGTTTGCCTATTCCAGAGTATACTGGAGTATAAGATGTAAAGACAAATGTCTCGTTCCAAAAGAAAAACGGATGATCTAATGGAATGGTTGTCAATGTGTGCATTCAACTTACTGAGCTAAACTGTTGTTTGTATGCAGCAGTTTAGAAAACATTTCTGTGTAGATTCTCAGACATTTCCAGCAAAATACCGGCCTATAAGAAATAGCAGTAAGACTGCGTCTAAAACTCAGAGGGAACGTTTCTTTCAAACTGCTCTGCAGTGTGTTCGTTCACCCAAGGTCGTTGAATCTATGTTTGGATTCAGCGATTTTGAAACACGTTTATTCTAGGAGCTGCATTTCGATATTCCAGAGTGTATGGGAGTAAATGCTGTAAAGAGAAATATCTGTTTCTAAAACCAAAACGGAGCTATCTAACAGAATGGTTGTGAATGTGTGCATTCAACTTAAAGGGTTAATCTGCTCTTCTTAGGCAGCAGTTTAGAAACCCTTTATATGCAAATTCTAAAATCAACATTTGCAGCAAAACACCAGCCTAAAAGAAGTAGCAGTAAGACTGCATCTATAACATAGAAGAAACGTTTTCTTCAAAATGCTCTGCTCTGTGTTCATTCACCTAAGAGTCTTGAGTATATGTTCAGATTCAGCGAGTAAGAAACACGATTCTTCCAGGAGCTGCATTTGCATATTCCAGAGTGTACTGGAGTATAAGGTTTAAAGTGAAATATCTGGTTCTAAAACAATCACGGAGCCATCTAACAGAATGGTTGTCACTGTGTGCGTTCAGCTTATTGAGATAAACTGTTGTTTCTGTGCAGCAGTTTAGAAAAGCTTTTTGTGCAGATTCTAAAACAGACATTCCCAGCAAAATACCGGCCTCTAAGAAATATCAATAAGACTGGGTCTAAAACTCAAATAAAACGTTTCTTTCAAACTGCTGTGCTGTGTGTTCCTTCGCCTAAGGGAGTTGTATCTATGTTTAGATTCAGCCACTTAGAAGCACGTCTATTCTGGGAGCTGTGTTTGGCTATTCCAGAATGAATGGGAGTATATGCTGTAACTAGAAACATAGGTTTCTAAAACCAAAACGGAGCTAGCTAACAGAATGATAGTGAATGAGGGCATTCAACTTAACGAATTAAAATGCTCCACTTATGCAGCAGTTTACAAACCATTTATATGGAAATTCTAAAACCAACAACTACAGGAAAACACCAGCCTAAAAGCAATAGCAGAAACAGTGCATTTATAACATGGAAGAAATGTTTTTTTCAAACTGCTCTGCTGTGTGTTCATTCACGTAACAGACTTCAATATATGCTCAGACTCAGCGAGTTACAAACACGTTTCTCCCAGGAGCTGCATTTGCATATATCAGAGTGTACTGGGGTACAAGATGTAAAGAGAAATATCTGATTATACTTAGAAACCCGTTTCTTTTAGGAGGTGTGTTTGGATATTCCAGAGTGAATGAGAGTATATGCTGTAAAGAGAAATAACTGCTTCTAAAACCAAAAGGCAGCTATCTAACTGAATGGTTGTCAATGCGTGCATTCACCTTCCAGAGTTGAACTCGTGTGTGGATTCAGCAGTCTGCAAACACTTTCTGTGCAGAGTCTCAAAACAGGCGTTTTCAGCCCCATACCGGCATATGGAAGAAAGGGCAGTAAGCACAGGGAAATATCTGCTTCTAAATCCAAAACGCAGCTATCTAACAGAACGGTTGTCAATGTGTGCACTCAACTTCCAGAGTTAAACCCGTGTGTGGATTCAGCAGTCTGCAAACACTTTCTGGGCAGAGTCTCAAAACAGGCATTTTCAGCCCCATACCGGCATATGGAAGAAAGGGCAGTAAGCACAGGGAAATATCTGCTTCTAAATCCAAAACGCAGCTATCTAACAGAACGGTTGTCAATGTGTGCACTCAACTTCCAGAGTTAAACCCGTGTGTGGATTCAGCAGTCTGCAAACACTTTCTCTGCAGAGTCCCAAAACAGGCGTTTTCAGCCCATTACTGGCATATGGAAGAAACAGCAGTAAGCACAGGGAAATATCTGTTTCTAAATCCAAAACGCAGCTATCTAACAGAACGGATGTCAATGTGTGCACTCAACTTCCAGAGTTAAACCCGTGTGTGGATTCAGCAGTCTGCAAACACTTTCTCTGCAGAGTCCCAAACCAGGCGTTTTCAGCCCATTACCGGCATATGGAAGAAACAGCAGTAAGCACAGGGAAATATCTGCTTCTAAATCCATAAAGCAGCTATCTAACAGAACGGTTTTCAATGTGTGCACTCAACTTCCAGAGTTAAACCCGTGTGTGGATTCAGCAGTCTGCAAACACTTTCTCTGCAGAGTCTCAAAACAGGCCTTTCCGGCCCAGTACCGGCATATATAAGAAAGAGCATTAAGACTGCGTCTAAAACTCAGAAGAAACGTTTCTTTCAAACTGCTCGGCCTTGTGTTCTTTGGCCTAAGGGAGTTGAATCTATGTTTAGATTCAGCGAGATAGAAACACGTTTATTCTAGGAGCTGTCTTTGGATATTCCAGAATGAATGGGAGTATATGCTGTAAAGAGAAATATCTGTTTCTAAAAGCAAAATGGATCTATCTAGCAGAGTGGTTGTGAATGTGTGCCTTCGGCTTAAAGAGGTAAACTGCTCTTCTCATGCAGCACTTTAGAAACACTTTCTATGCAAATTCTCATACAGACCTTTCCAGCAAAACACCAGCCTAAAGGAAATAGCAGTAAGACTGCATCTTTAACATGGAAGAAACTGTTTTCAAACTGCTCTGCTGTGTGTTCATTCATATAAGAGACTTGAATATATGTTCAGATTCAGCTAGTTAGCAACACGTTTCTTCCAGGAGCTGTGTTTGCCTATTCCAGAGTATACTGGAGTATAAGATGTAAAGACAAATGTCTCGTTCCAAAAGAAAAACGGATGATCTAATGGAATGGTTGTCAATGTGTGCATTCAACTTACTGAGCTAAACTGTTGTTTGTATGCAGCAGTTTAGAAAACATTTCTGTGTAGATTCTCAGACATTTCCAGCAAAATACCGGCCTATAAGAAATAGCAGTAAGACTGCGTCTAAAACTCAGAGGGAACGTTTCTTTCAAACTGCTCTGCAGTGTGTTCGTTCACCCAAGGTCGTTGAATCTATGTTTGGATTCAGCGATTTTGAAACACGTTTATTCTAGGAGCTGCATTTCGATATTCCAGAGTGTATGGGAGTAAATGCTGTAAAGAGAAATATCTGTTTCTAAAACCAAAACGGAGCTATCTAACAGAATGGTTGTGAATGTGTGCATTCAACTTAAAGGGTTAATCTGCTCTTCTTAGGCAGCAGTTTAGAAACCCTTTATATGCAAATTCTAAAATCAACATTTGCAGCAAAACACCAGCCTAAAAGAAGTAGCAGTAAGACTGCATCTATAACATAGAAGAAACGTTTTCTTCAAAATGCTCTGCTCTGTGTTCATTCACCTAAGAGTCTTGAGTATATGTTCAGATTCAGCGAGTAAGAAACACGTTTCTTCCAGGAGCTGCATTTGCATATTCCAGAGTGTACTGGAGTATAAGGTTTAAAGTGAAATATCTGGTTCTCAAACAAACACGGAGCCATCTAACAGAATGGTTGTCACTGTGTGCATTCAGCTTATTGAGATAAACTGTTGTTTCTATGCAGCAGTTTAGAAAAGATTTTTGTGCAGATTCTAAAACAGACATTCCCAGCAAAATACCGGCCTCTAAGAAATAGCAATAAGACTGCGTCTAAAACTCAAATAAAACGTTTCTTTCAAACTGCTGTGCTGTGTGTTCGTTCACCTAAGGGAGTTGAATCTATGTTTAGATTCAGCGACTTAGAAACACGTCTATTCTGGGAGCTGCGTTTGGCTATTCTAGAATGAATGGGAGTATATGCTGTAACTAGAAACACAGGCTTCTAAAACCAAAACGGAGCTAGCTAACAGAATGATTGTGAATGAGGGCATTCAACTTAACGAATTAAACTGCTCCACTTAAGCAGCAGTTTACAAACCATTTATATGGAAATTCTAAAACCAACATTTCCAGGAAAACACCAGCCTAAAAGCAATAGCAGTAACAGTGCATCTATAACATGGAAGAAATGTTTTTTTCAAACTCCTCTGCTGTGTGTTCATTCACCTAAGAGACTTCAATATATGCACAGATTCAGCGAGTTACAAACACGTTTCTTCCAGGAGCTGCGTATGCATATATCAGAGTGTACTGGGGTACAAGATGTAAAGAGAAATATCTGATTATACTAAGAAACCCGTTTCTTTTAGGAGCTGCGTTTGGATATTCCAGAGTGAATGAGAGTATATGCTGTAAAGAGAAATAACTGCTTCTAAAACCAAAACGCAGCTATGTAACTGAATGGTTGTCAATGCGTGCACTCAACTTCCAGAGATAAACCCGAGTGTGGATTCAGCAGTCTGCAAACACTTTCTCTGCAGAGTCCCAAAAGAGGCGTTTTCAGCCCATTACCGGCATATGGAAGAAACAGCAGTAAGCACAGGGAAATATCTGCTTCTAAATCCAAAACGCAGCTATCTAACAGAACGGTTGTCAATGTGTGCACTCAACTTCCAGAGTTAAACCCGTGTGTGGATTCAGCAGTCTGCAAACACTTTCTCTGCAGAGTCCCAAAACAGGCGTTTTCAGCCCATTACCGGCATTTGGAAGAAACAGCAGTAAGCACAGGGAAATATCTGCTTCTAAATCCAAAACGCAGCTATCTAACAGAACGGTTGTCAATGTGTGCACTCAACTTCCAGAGTTAAACCCGTGTGTGGATTCAGCAGTCTGCAAACACTTTCTCTGCAGAGTCCCAAAACAGGCATTTTCAGCCCATTACCGGCATATCGAAGAAACAGCAGTAAGCACAGGGAAATATCTGCTTCTAAATCCAAAACGCAGCTATCTAACAGAACGGTTGTCAATGTGTGCACTCAACTTCCAGAGTTAAACCCGTGTGTGGATTCAGCAGTCTGCAAACACTTTCTCTGCAGAGTCTCAAAACAGGCCTTTCCGGCCCAGTACCGGCATATATAAGAAAGAGCGTTAAGACTGTGTCTAAAACTCAGAAGAAACGTTTCTTTCAAACTGCTCGGCCTTGTGTTCTTTGGCCTAAGGGAGTTGAATCTATGTTTAGATTCAGCGAGATAGAAGCACGTTTATTCTAGGAGCTGTCTTTGGATATTCCAGATTGAATGGGAGTATATGCTGTAAAGAGAAATATCTGTTTCTAAAACCAAAATGGATCTATCTAGCAGAGTGGTTGTGAATGTGTGCCTTCGGCTTAAAGAGGTAAACTGCTCTTCTCATGCAGCACTTTAGAAACCCTTTCTATGCAAATTCTCATACAGACCTTTCCAGCAAAACACCAGCCTATAGGAAATAGCAGTAAGACTGCATTTTTAACATGGAAGAAACTGTTTTCAAACTGCTCTGCTGTGTGTTCATTCATATAAGAGACTTGAATATATGTTCAGATTCAGCTAGTTAGCAACACGTTTCTTCCAGGAGCTGTGTTTGCCTATTCCAGAGTATACTGGAGTATAAGATGTAAAGACAAATGTCTCGTTCCAAAAGAAAAACGGATGATCTAATGGAATGGTTGTCAATGTGTGCATTCAACTTACTGAGCTAAACTGCTGTTTGTATGCAGCAGTTTAGAAAACATTTCTGTGTAGATTCTCAAACAGACATTTCCAGCAAAATACCGGCCTATAAGAAATAGCAGTAAGACTGCGTCTAAAACTCAGAGGGAACGTTTCTTTCAAACTGCTCTGCAGTGTGTTCGTTCACCAAAGGTCGTTGAATCTATGTTTGGATTCAGCGAGTTTGAAACACGTTTATTCTAGGAGCTGCATTTCGATATTCCAGAGTGTATGGGAGTAAATGCTGTAAAGAGAAATATCTGTTTCTAAAACCAAAACGGAGCTATCTAACAGAATGGTTGTGAATGTGTGCATTCAACTTAAAGGGTTAATCTGCTCTTCTTAGGCAGCAGTTTAGAAACCCTTTATATGCAAATTCTAAAATCAACATTTGCAGCAAAACACCAGCCTCAAAGAAGTAGCAGTAAGACTGCATCTATAACATAGAAGAAACGTTTTCTTCAAAATGCTCTGCTCTGTGTTCATTCACCTAAGAGTCTTGAGTATATGTTCAGATTCAGCGAGTAAGAAACACGTTTCTTCCAGGAGCTGCATTTGCATATTCCAGAGTGTACTGGAGTATAAGGTTTAAAGTGAAATATCTGGTTCTAAAACAAACACGGAGCCATCTAACAGAATGGTTGTCACTGTGTGCATTCAGCTTATTGAGATAAACTGTTGTTTCTATGCAGCAGTTTAGAAAAGATTTTTGTGCAGATTCTAAAACAGACATTCCCAGCAAAATACCGGCCTCTAAGAAATAGCAATAAGACTGCGTCTAAAACTCAAATAAAACGTTTCTTTCAAACTGCTGTGCTGTGTGTTCGTTCACCTAAGGGAGTTGAATCTATGTTTAGATTCAGCGACTTAGAAACACGTCTATTCTGGGAGCTGCGTTTGGCTATTCTAGAATGAATGGGAGTATATGCTGTAACTAGAAACACAGGCTTCTAAAACCAAAACGGAGCTAGCTAACAGAATGATTGTGAATGAGGGCATTCAACTTAACGAATTAAACTGCTCCACTTAAGCAGCAGTTTACAAACCATTTATATGGAAATTCTAAAACCAACATTTCCAGGAAAACACCAGCCTAAAAGCAATAGCAGTTAACAGTGCATCTATAACATGGAAGAAATGTTTTTTTCAAACTCCTCTGCTGTGTGTTCATTCACCTAAGAGACTTCAATATATGCACAGATTCAGCGAGTTACAAACACGTTTCTTCCAGGAGCTGCGTATGCATATATCAGAGTGTACTGGGGTACAAGATGTAAAGAGAAATATCTGATTATACTTAGAAACCCGTTTCTTTTAGGAGCTGCGTTTGGATATTCCAGAGTGAATGAGAGTATATGCTGTAAAGAGAAATAACTGCTTCTAAAACCAAAACGCAGCTATGTAACTGAATGGTAGTCAATGCGTGCACTCAACTTCCAGAGATAAACCCGAGTGTGGATTCAGCAGTCTGCAAACACTTTCTCTGCAGAGTCCCAAAAGAGGCGTTTTCAGCCCATTACCGGCATATGGAAGAAACAGCAGTAAGCACAGGGAAATATCTGCTTCTAAATCCAAAACGCAGCTATCTAACAGAACGGTTGTCAATGTGTGCACTCAACTTCCAGAGTTAAACCCGTGTGTGGATTCAGCAGTCTGCAAACACTTTCTCTGCAGAGTCCCAAAACAGGCGTTTTCAGCCCATTACCGGCATATGGAAGAAACAGCAGTAAGCACAGGGAAATATCTGCTTCTAAATCCAAAACGCAGCTATCTAACAGAACGGTTGTCAATGTGTGCACTCAACTTCCAGAGGTAAACCCGTGTGTGGATTCAGCAGTCTGCAAACACTTTCTCTGCAGAGTCTCAAAACAGGCCTTTCCGGCCAAGTACCGGCATATATAAGAAAGAGCATTAAGACTGCGTCTAAAAGTCAGAAGAAACGTTTCTTTCAAACTGCTCGGCCTTGTGTTCTTTGGCCTAAGGGAGTTGAATCTATGTTTAGATTCAGCGAGATAGAAACACATTTATTCTAGGAGCTGTCTTTGGATATTCCAGAATGAATGGGAGTATATGCTGTAAAGAGAAATATCTGTTTCTAAAACCAAAATGTTTCTATCTAGCACAGTGGTTGTGAATGTGTGCCTTCGGCTTAAAGAGGTAAACTGCTCTTCTCATGCAGCACTTTAGAAACCCTTTCTATGCAAATTCTCATACAGACCTTTCCAGCAAAACACCAGCCTAAAGGAAATAGCAGTAAGACTGCATCTTTAACATGGAAGAAACTGTTTTCAAACTGCTCTGCTGTGTGTTCATTCATATAAGAGACTTGAATATATGTTCAGATTCAGCTAGTTAGCAACACGTTTCTTCCAGGAGCTGTGTTTGCCTATTCCAGAGTATACTGGAGTATAAGATGTAAAGACAAATGTCTCGTTCCAAAAGAAAAACGGATGATCTAATGGAATGGTTGTCAATGTGTGCATTCAACTTACTGAGCTAAACTGTTGTTTGTATGCAGCAGTTTAGAAAACATTTCTGTGTAGATTCTCAGACATTTCCAGCAAAATACCGGCCTATAAGAAATAGCAGTAAGACTGCGTCTAAAACTCAGAGGGAACGTTTCTTTCAAACTGCTCTGCAGTGTGTTCGTTCACCCAAGGTCGTTGAATCTATGTTTGGATTCAGCGATTTTGAAACACGTTTATTCTAGGAGCTGCATTTCGATATTCCAGAGTGTATGGGAGTAAATGCTGTAAAGAGAAATATCTGTTTCTAAAACCAAAACGGAGCTATCTAACAGAATGGTTGTGAATGTGTGCATTCAACTTAAAGGGTTAATCTGCTCTTCTTAGGCAGCAGTTTAGAAACCCTTTATATGCAAATTCTAAAATCAACATTTGCAGCAAAACACCAGCCTCAAAGAAGTAGCAGTAAGACTGCATCTATAACATAGAAGAAACGTTTTCTTCAAAATGCTCTGCTCTGTGTTCATTCACCTAAGAGTCTTGAGTATATGTTCAGATTCAGCGAGTAAGAGACACGTTTCTTCCAGGAGCTGCATTTGCATATTCCAGAGTGTACTGGAGTATAAGGTTTAAAGTGAAATATCTGGTTCTAAAACAATCACGGAGCCATCTAACAGAATGGTTGTCACTGTGTGCGTTCAGCTTATTGAGATAAACTGTTGTTTCTGTGCAGCAGTTTAGAAAAGCTTTTTGTGCAGATTCTAAAACAGACATTCCCAGCAAAATACCGGCCTCTAAGAAATATCAATAAGACTGGGTCTAAAACTCAAATAAAACGTTTCTTTCAAACTGCTGTGCTGTGTGTTCCTTCGCCTAAGGGAGTTGTATCTATGTTTAGATTCAGCCACTTAGAAGCACGTCTATTCTGGGAGCTGTGTTTGGCTATTCCAGAATGAATGGGAGTATATGCTGTAACTAGAAACATAGGTTTCTAAAACCAAAACGGAGCTAGCTAACAGAATGATAGTGAATGAGGGCATTCAACTTAACGAATTAAAATGCTCCACTTATGC